>NW_010548287.1:0-11104 GCF_000687285.1 Phaethon lepturus
TTCCAACCTAGTGATTCTGTGGTTCTGTGAATTATTCCACAGTTCCTCATGCCTGTAGACAGGCCAGTCATGACTCTGCTGTGGAAAGCTGCCACTCCTAGTTGATCAAATATGAATCAGTCCAGGGGGAATAAGTCGATTCAGGCTGCAGTCAGGCATTCAGCCTCTTTATTTAGATCATCTACATTTTTATTGTTATTTCTGAAGTTTTAAAGATACTCACATGGTTTGGATTCTTCAGAGCCAATTTAAGATCCAGCTCAGAGACAGAGTCTGTCTATGTTTATTTAACTTCTAAGACAGACCTACAAACAACCAAGTCCATGACACCTGTAGTTTTGATCAGACTGTCTTCCATTGAGGTAAAACAGCCTCCTCTTTTATCCTAGACAGAAGTACTGTGATAAACTGTCCATTTACACTGTGGCTAATGGTGCCTTATACTGCCAGCCTTTCCCTGCCCGTGGATATGTCGGATTCCTGGCATTTCAGCTGGCTCTGTTTTCCTGCCATGACATGGTCAAGTATTCTGGTTGTCTCATTGCAGAATGGAGTGCATTCTGGATCCGATTCAGTATCAGTGTCCCACAAGCTGGGGGTGGATGCTTGGGAAGAACTTTTTCATATGGAATGGCTCTCTGTGGATGTGGCTCACTCTGCACAGGCAGTGGCCCTCACTCACAAGATGGGAGAAAGGTTCAGAAAATCATCTGCTTACGTGCACTTTTAAGACCCCCCCTACACAACTATAAACACTGCTTCTTTACTTCGTTTGCTAGGGAATAGAGCCACATTTCCATTCCTATGACACAATATTTAATTCTTCTTCTTTCCACCAAACCTAGGTCCTTTGAGGCATATTCCAGCAAGAAACTATTATGTCCCAAGTCTTGGGGTCTGATGTGCTTAAAAAAAGACCTCTCTTAAATCTATCTTTTTAAGACAACATTTGTTCTAACTTGTGCATCTCTCACATGACCTTTTCTGTCCAGAGGGGCTTTCTTGATGCCATCTACATTATCTGCACACTGTCCTTCCTGGACCTGGGTAAACTCCTATAGACATAAAGTGTCAAGGGCTTCAGAAATCTCTACATGTTTTTGTCTTTCATTTTTTAAACAAAAGCTCTCAAAATACCTAAACTAAATTATATTTCTTACAAAAATCTACAAAAGACATTAATCACATAGGCAGACCTATGTACACATGGCAGTGTGTACACTTTCCCTTATGCTGCTACATGTCATAACAATTCAGTGAAGTTAGTTTCCACAAAGTCTCCGTCTGGGGATGAGGGAGAAGAAAGCCTTTGGGTTCCCAGAAGGTTTACAAGCACAAATTTTGGAGTATTAAGGGTTTTGCTCATGGAAGATTCTTTAGCTGGACCAGGAAATATTGCTCTTCTGTTACATATTTTCAGTCAGGCTGAATCTTAAACAGAAAAGGCTCCTAGGTGTCACTCATCCAGCTTATATCATCACCAATCCTTCTGGAGCTTGAAAGGTTCTGGACTGGAACAGCCTAAGCACAGAGCTTTCTCGTTCAAGGTTTCCATAAAAGCAAAGATGTCACTTAGCAGTCATTGCTGGAGTCTGAAATTACACTTGGCAGTATGGACCCAGACTCTGGCCACTCCTGCATTTTAAGTCTGTACTTTACAGCTGTGTATATGCCTAGACCCATTCCTTAGTAGACTGTGTTCCATAAACATCTGTTGGTGATATGAGTAGATATAAAGATATCAACTGTTGGTAAGCACTCATGAACTTAGGAAAGCATGAAATGACTTGCAATGAATATTTTTTATCTACACCTGATAACCTGGACTGTGAGAGAAGGAAAGTTTAGCAGAAGCTGGCAAGAGAGAGAGATGCCCTGTCTTTTCTGTGGGATGGACTAATCACATATCTGTCTTTCAGGAAGGGAGAAATGCATTCAGGTGGTGGAAAAGAGAACCAGCCATGAGTGCATTATCATGACATATACTGACTGTCTAGTCAACACACATCCTTTCTCAGATTTGAGTTGTATCCCTTTGTGCCTATTCCATTTCTTCCCAGTTTAAAATACTAATGAGAATATTGCTTGTTGCCTGCCTTAGGTACATTTTTGTCAAATAATGCTGAAAGTGGGGCATATGAATGATGGGACAGCGGACAAAAACATGAATCATAAAATCATAGACAGATTTAGGTTAGAAAAGACCCTTAAGATCACTGAGTCCAACCATTAACCTATCATGACCAAGTCCACTGTTGAACTATGTCCCTAAGTGCCATGTCTACACATCTTTTAAATACCTCCAGGGATGTTGACTCAGCTACTTCCCTGGGCAGCCTTTTCCAGTGCCTGAAAACCCTTTCGGCGAAGAAATTTGAAGGAGCATGCAAGGTCTCAGGGCCTACTGGGATAACCTGAGAGACCTGGACAATGGAACCAAATCTGGAGTGGCTTTCCTTTGTGGCTGGAAGGGTGAACACTGGCACAAATTCTTCTATAAGTGTCTAGACAGAGCTGCCACAGGACATGATAGAGTTAATTCAGAAAGGAACACAGGTTCCAAGATAGCATGAAGACTGGACGCCTTGAACCAAGTAGGAGTGTTCCAATGATGTAGCTGCAACCTTATTTTTAAAAAAGAATACAGTCTGATGGTTTAACATCTTATTTCACTAAAAGTTTCTATTTTCATGAGGAAGGCATGCCCCATTTGAAAAACGAAAATTGTTCAATTTTTCAATGATTTTAATTTTTAAAGCCAATAATTGGAGAATTAATTAACTGAAAACCTTATAACTAAATAATCAACGCTGCAGAACAGGAATCATACACAGTATAACTTACGATACTTATCTGAGTCGCATGGTACTACACCTCTCCACAGCCAGCATCCACTGTTAACAATTCGGTCTTGATACCATAGTGCAATCTTTTTTGTGTATGGCTGTAATTGTCCAAATTATATATATATTAAAAAAGAACAAATAAACTCAAATAACTTGCACACAGTCATAAAAAGTAGGTTAATTGGGAAAAGAACTTCTTGGGTCCCAATGCAGTTACTCATATAAAACCCTACTTTGGACAATTCTACAGAGGGAATATTCTCCCATTATTCACTCCAGTATAAAAGATTAAAATCAATACGAACAGGAAATGAACAAACAACATATTATATTTCCTTTTCTTTAGTTTTTGAATATTTCTGTAGTTACAGTGGTAACACATATTACTGGCTTATTATAATTTAATGAAAATGATTGGAATTTATGGCAGTGGGAAGGATACAGGTTTTGTGAAGGTTAAATATTTTGAGTGGGTCAGTCCTCTAGTTCATGTCGTTTGAGCTACTTTCATCTTAAAGCATTCATTTTATGAGGTTGTTAATTTTGATTTGTTTGATCATGATGTGTGATTTATCATCTGTTGGTCTGCAAAGTGAAATTCAGCAAGGAAGATTACCATTCAAGCCAATTGCCCTTTGACCTTCACCTTTCCTTTCTGGCATGATGCATTGCACGTGTTTAATTTTTCTTTTGTCAAATATGTGCATTTGCATGAAAAATGTATTTGTTTTTTCTCTGCATTTGTTTTATCCACAGAAGAGGTACATTTCTTGCTTGAAATGTGAAATGTAGTTTCAAGGTTACAATTCCTTGGTTTCCCCTTTTTTTTTCAGTGTTGCTTTGTGAACTGTACTGTGAATTACACTGCTTTATGTAATCTTTTTTTTCTCAGAGACACCCACACAAAAAAAGCAAGCAGAATGGAGAAGAATCTCCATGTGGATGACCTTGCACATTTTATAACTGCCCCTCAGGGGCTGTATTGTTCAGAGGCATAAAAATGGACAGATTTCAAACTGTAGGAATTCTAGAGTGCCTGAATTAAACAAAAAAATAAAATAAAATAAAAAAAAAGACAACTCTCATCTACTATGGCCATTCAGCTGTGAAATAATTACTCCACTGACCTCATTTTGCCACTGACATCCATTCCATGAGAGCAGAGATTAATCAAGGTTGAGTGCTTCTGCAGATTTCATCTTTAGTATCAGTGACAATACCTGCCCATTCCAGATTCCCACTTTGCCTGATATTTTAAGGAACTACCATGAAGACCTATGGTAGCCCCTCCAAGGTTGGAGGGGTAAGGAGGAGAGGACAGAAGAGAAAAAATAGGAAGACCTAAGCAATCTTCCCCTACCTGCACCTACTTAAAAACTTATTCAGTCAAAATGTCCCATTCTGTTTGTAAAAGTTAATCAGGGCATTGACTTTATGCCTGAATGTTATTTATGATTATTAATTCTATTTCAAACTTGTTATTATATATAAATTAAAGCATCACACTCTAAGAAAGAAAGTGGTGATGGATTTTGCTGACAGTAGTACAATGACTAAATGAATGTATCTTTTATTACCATTTTAATAACATATTGAGCAAAACTTCTGAATACATAGTGGATGTGTTAGAGGATTTATATAGCAGAAGTTATCATCCTGAAGATAAAGGGTAAGACTGGCACCAGCCACATGAAAATGTGGCTCTGTCTTGTACACATGTGAACAAGACTTGTGCTGAGAATTGTTATAAACTTAGGAGTTTGGAGTTGGAAAAAGGAGGTGACAAAAGTTCACATTTTCCATACCCAGTGGAAAGCAGTAGCTGGGTAAATAGGATATGCTAATGTTTAAAAAAATTACACATAGCATGCTTTGTATTTTCCTCATGAAGTATTTCAGCTACAAAGAAAAGACATTTGTATGTAAGCAGGAGTTTCCTACTGCATAATGGAGAAGTAATAATATTCTTATGAATCATGGGTGCAGTTAAGAGTGAGAGCTGAGGATGTGCAACTCCTAGTGAAGCAATGGAGGTCAAAGATAACATGAACTAGATCCATGGAGGCAGCTATCACTCATGTTAAACATAAAGCCAATGATGTGTTAAAGTTGTATTATCTACTGATGTTTCTATAAATTGATTTTCTTTCTTAAAGATATTGTATATCAGGACATCATCTTTGATGGGTGTTCCATGTGTTGTCAGAACAAAAAATATGAGGATAATAGAACAGAATTAGGAGAACTTTGTATGGATTTTAGTTTTATTTTCCTTATAACACAATATTCTATGAGATGGAACACTTTGTCCCACTCTTCTTTGACAACATGTCATAGGACTGAAATATTAATGCAAAGGTTTATTATACTAAGTTAATGACATTTACTTAAGCAGAAATAATGTCTTAATTTGAGTTTTTCATGTCTTTTCAATAGCTAATCAGAAAAAATCTTTATAATAAATATTTGTAATATTCTAGGTATTAGTATTTTAGATAAATAAAACCAAATACTTAATGTATTTGGAATAATAACTGGAATTTGGAATAATTTGGAATATTTGGAATAATTTTATGTATATATATATTATATATAAATACAGAGTTCCAGCTATTCTTCCAATATATAATATCTCTATTCTGTTATTAATATAACCTTATGCACAGAGTCAAAACCTAGGAAATATATATGCTTAAAAAAACACTTTTATTTTTCCCAGGATTTAAACCTTGATTTTCAGGTTGGTCCATATTAAAATAATCAAGATGTTTAATTTTATTAGGGACTTAAGGAAATAAATCTTACTTATAAAGTCACATTTCTGATCTTCTGTAAGTCTGTCTCAAGGGTTAGTTTCATGTTCATTCCTCCTTCCCTTGGTCAGAATGAGCATTTAGTGATATGAAATATAATACACTGTACTATAGGACTAGCTAGCCCAAAGAACACTAGGGCTATCCCTAGTGTGCTTTGGGATATCCTGTTCTCTGTATTGGTTTCTCTCACTCACTTTTATAAAGTATTTGTGTTGCACAAATTCATATGAATTAATTGTTCTTCTAGTTTCATTTATTTATCCAATGGTTTGAAAATGTTCTTCAAAGAGTGCCAACACATCGAAATGCTGTTTTACAAGGCATGCTGTTGGTTCTCTGACAAGAATGTGTAGTAGCTTTTAATCTACACATTAGGAGAGCATTTTCTTTTGGTTTTTTTTGATTCACAAACTCACGTTCTATCCCTTACCTTATATAATCTGTGTAGACTGTTCCAATTCTATTCCTTCAATAACGTTACTGATTTATGCAGACATCATCTCATCTTTTGTATAGGTCACTCGCAGTGGCAGCTTATAATTTCTGGCATGAATTCTGTTGCACATGTGTCTAATAGAGTGCTTGTCTTCTGCATATTTTGTGGAGGGTCTTCTTTACACTGAGATCTCAGAAATGGCAATTCTGGTTATGAAGTGCTGGTTTGTTTGAAAGCACTAGTTTTCTTCAGTTTTGATTGGTATTTCAGCATGGTTCAGTCTGAATACACTGTCAATGAACCAGCAAATTGTATTTTTGCAGCTCCCAAAGCAGACTAAGCACTGTGTGGGACAGATAGAAAGATACTTTTCATGATGGACAGACCTAATACCTTTTTTTTTGGTACAGAGTGAGCAAATAACAGGGTATGTTCAAGTGAGATAAATAAATTCTAACAATAAGAACACAAACTATTCCTACTCCAGATCTCTGTATCTTGTTTGGTGTGTTGCGGGGGCTGTGTTCGCAGGTGGCTACAGCAGTACTTTGCATGTGAAGTAACACTTGTTACCTGTTTCCTACACACACATATATATGTGTATATGTATCTAAATGTGTAAAAATACACAATGTATTTCATGCATATTAGTTGTGCTGATGAAAAAAAAAAAAAAAGCTGAGAAGCATTCTGAATATAATGGGAACTAGATGTACGTGCCCAAGATAGAGACAATATGTCCATCAGCTAATTGATGATATGAAGACAGCAGTTCCTGCATTTGCTGAATTCTAATTTACTGAGTATTTTGCTTCTGTTAAAAGCAATGCCTCTTGAACAAGCTTTCCCCATGATCCTCAAAGAAAAGGGAGATGTTAATTTGAGGAATGACATGCTGCCATTCAGCTGATCACTGATATTGTCATCTCTTTATGGTGTTATGGCTTCAAAATTCCTGAGTTAAAACCCAGGGGAACCTCAGATCTATTGCCTTTCACTGAAGCAAGGCACCAAGCTTGCTCCTGCATTCAACATTGGTTTCTCTTGTTCAGTGAAAACTGTGATCAAAGGATCCCCATACAAGAAAGAAACAACTATTCAGATGTTGTTGCTTTTCCTTGGACAGTCGTTTCTGCAGAGGTAGCAGTTCCCCATTCTTGTGAAGTACCTGTAGGTACTGTTGAATACATTTGCTTGCACTGTCTATGTTTTTGCTACAGAACTACTACACCAGTCAGCTGAAGATTCACATAGTTGAAACTCTAGTACAGACCCAAGCTTATTTTACTGAGTAGCATGGTTTTGCTCTACTCTCCTTAGCTGACAGTGTTTTCCTAGTCTTCTTTTCAGATCTTCACAGAAAATAGAAGTTTGAGTTAGAAGGGACCTTTTATGATCATCTGGTCCAACCACCCTGCAATGAGCAGGGACATCTGCAACTAGACCAGGTTGCTCAGAGCCCTGTCCAACCTGACTGGGAATGTTTCCAGGAATGGGGCAACTACCACCTCTCTGGGCAACCTGTGCCACTGCTTTACCACCCTCACTGAGGGACACTGGTTGTCACCGATCTCCATTTGGACATTGAGCCATTGACCACTACTCTGGATGTGATCATCCAACCAGTTCCTCGTCCACCCAACAGTCCACCCATCAAATCCATCTCTCTCCAATTTAGAGAGAAGGATGTTACAACATCAACTTTGACCATGTCAAAGGCCTTACAGAAGTCCAGATAAATGACATTGGTAGCTCTTCCCTTGTTGCCTGATATGGTCACTCCAGCATAGAAATCCACTATTTGGATTGGCAGGTCAGGCAGGTCTTGCCCTTGGTGAAGCCATGGTGGCTGTCTTGAATCACCTCCCTGTCTCCTCCATGTGCCTTTAGCATAGCTTCTAGGCAGATCTGTTCCATGATCTTCTCAGGCACAGATGTGAGGCTGATGACAGGTCGGTAGTTCCCAGGGTCCTCCTTGCTTTAAAAATGTGTGCAATATTACCCTTTTTCCAGTTTCCAGGGACTTCACCTGACTGCCAGGACTTTTGAAATATCATGGAGAGTGTCTTGGCAACTACATCATCCAATACACTCACGACTCTGGCATGCATCCTGTCTGCGATAAACTGTCTTTATGTCAAACCATGAGTTTTCTCACTTTTACTCTTCCAATTCTCTGCCCTGTCTCACCGTGAGGGAGTGAGCGAGTGGCTGTGTAGTGCTTAGTTGTTGGCTGGGGTTAAAGCATGACATCAGGCTACCATACAAATCACCTTTTTGTCCTTTAAGAGTGGTCAAGGAACTATTTTCAAGAGAAGACATTAGAATCTGGATCTAAACTGTAGAATTTCTTATAATATAATTTTATGCCTGAAGTCTGCAGAACTGGACATACAAACAGGTCATACACTACATTTCTTATACTTTATGTAGCTCCCTCTTGGATATATAGGGATTTCAATCACCCTTCAGAAACATCTAATTTTTCCCTTAATTATACAAGGCTTCATCTTCTAAATCACTTTGAATCATTCTGTGGGATTAACCTACTTTACAACATGTATGTCTAAGAGGAGCATCCAAAACACATGATATCAATCTCTGCCCTAGTTTCATCTGCCTGCATCTTGCTGTTCACCCAGGAACATTTTTTCACAAAGCTGTCTCACATCTGTTCTTCTACCTTCACCTTCTAAAGCCCACAAAGAGTACGTGACCTAAGAAAATCAGCTGTTAGTTTACTCCTTTCTCTGGCCTTGTTCCTATGATTCTGATGATTTCTAGTAACATTAACAGATTATTTGGACTACTGCTACTACACGTGTAAGTCTAGCTTCATATTTGGAATCTTCATTTTTTTAAGCCAAAATATCTTCCTGTTTTCTTCTTATGTGCATGAAATATGAGATTTTAACATGTAATCCCTCTTCTTCACAAATAAAGGAATTTCTAAGGTTAAATGTCATGGGAAAGGATGGTTCAACAACTGTTGATCAAGCAATTATCTGCACAGTAGTTTACTAATCCTTTCCTACACTTCTTATTCAGCACAGAGGGGAGGGTTTGTTCAGGTTTATAATGAAGCAGAAGTTTTGGTTATCAGTCAAGTTAACTTTTAGGAAAAACTTTAATGGTACACTGAACTTGCACCAAGTTTAAGCACCTGAATTCTGCAGATTGATTAAAATGCCTAGTCACAATTGCTGTCTGATCTCTCAGGTTGGTCATGATGGAACACAAAGTTCCTTACGTGGTTAAGGAGCATATAGTCTCTTGTACCACAATTTTGGAAACTAAGTGCCTAAACCCAGAATTCTGGCACATGCCTTCAGCCATGTAATTAAGGTATGTTATTTTGGACCTGAGTCCCTTTAAATCAACAGGGAAAACCTCCATAGAAAATCCTGCCTGTTGATGGTGGGTCACTGAAGCTAGGAATTCAAATCAGTTGACCAAAGAGAGAATAAACAAGGGGGAGCTTAATGATGCCACGAGCATTGACAGTGGGGGCCAGAAACCTAAAGTGTAACCCTGTACCTGCTTTAGGGACATGCAGTTCTGTGCAGATAAACAGCAAAAAAAAGTGTAAAGCTTCAAAAAATTTTCACACTTGTAGCCTTTAAGGATTAAGCTGTTATGTACCTCAGATATTCCTCAAGAAAAGTTTTTCTTTCTTTGGCATTGTGAAACTTGTGTTTGAAAAATCCTTATCATTAAAGGAATACCAGTAATACGTCATGAAAACAAGTACCCAAAATAGAAAGATAGTCCAATTAATTAGTGTTGGCTAAACCCTGAGATGAAAATAGCACTTCCTCTTTTTTCCTTGTCTCCCAATGCAGATGGAATTATATTTTGTTTGACTAACTAGCAGAATCTAGATAATCTAGTAATTCATTTAGTGAATGTCTTATCTGCTGTATCAATTAAGTTTATACAAGAGGGAAGGTTTTAAGATTTCGACTTTCAGTTGTTAATAAAACAGAAAAAATCAGTGCCTATTTAAAAGTTCCCTCTACTATGATTGAATCTATGCAAAAATTTCAGTTGAATTTTTGATTGCATCTATGTAAAATGTATGAAAACTTTATGCAGCCTAGCCTCTTGAAAGTTACCTTCTCATCAAGTTATGCAATGTCATTTCCTTTACAGGTTGCATTGTTTCATATCAGTAGTGATTTATATAGTTTATAGTTTTATATAGTTTAGGATTTCATAAAAGATTTCACAGAATTACAAGTTTTAATACATTTTCTTCAGAATAATTATATTTTACAGTTATTTTAATAAACTAATACGAAAATTAATGAAGATATTTATGTGTAAAATGGGGTATGATAATCATATTCATATATTTAGATGGATGTTGATATTGATGAATGAATGTTGATAAAATAGAAATTTAGATGGATGTTGATGTGAAAACATTAGTTAGATCGGATCAAAGTCAATAATATATAAAACTAATTCTAACAACTCCTAAAGACATTTGAAAGGATGTATTAAAAACATTTTTTAAACTAGAGCAGACCAGGAAAATTGGCCCAAAGAGAAGAAATGGTGCCCTTGTGCCATATATTTGCATAGCAACATCAATTAATACTTATTAGCTTCTGTGAATAAGCTACATATTGAGGCCTGACATTTAACAGAGGATGTGTGGAATAATCTCCATCCCTTATTGGATGTGGGGAGGAACATTGACACCAAGGATGAGGAAAAGGCTGAGGTACTCAATGCCTTATTTGTCTCAGTCTTTAATAACCTGTCCAGGTACCCACAGGGTATTCAGCTCCCTGAGCTGGAAGAAAGGGATGGAAAGCAGAATAAACTCCCCATAATCCAGCAGGAAACAGTTGAGGACCTGCTATGCCACCTGGACACCCACAAGTCTATGGGGCCTGATGGGATCCACCCGAGAGTATTGAGGGAGCTGGCAGAGGAGCTTGCCAAGCCACTCTCCATCATTTATCAGCAGTCGTTGTTAACAGGGGAGGTCCCAGAAA
>NW_010548287.1:11310-56965 GCF_000687285.1 Phaethon lepturus
GTGGATGAGGGAAAGGCTGTGGATGTTGTCTACTTGGACTTTAGTAAAGCCTTTGACAGCATCTCCGACAGCATTCTCCTGGAGAAACTGGTGGCTTGTGCCTTAGACAGGTGTACTCTTCTCTGGGCAAAGAACTGTCTGGATGGCAGACATGATGATGAGCCCAGAGAGTCGTCGTGAATGGAGATAAATCCAGTTGGCAGCCACCCACAATTGGTGTTCATCAGGGCTTGGTTCTGAGTCTGGTCTTGTTCAATATCTTTATTGATGATCTGGATGAGGGGATCGAGTGCTCCCTCAGTAAGTTTGCAGATGACACCAAGCTGGGTGGGAGTGTTGATCTGCTGGAGGGTAGGAGGGCTCTGCAGAGGGATCTGGACAGGCTGGATCGCTGGGCCGAGATCAACTGTGTGAGGTTTAACAAGGCCAAGTGCCCTGTCCTGCACTTTGATCATAACAACCCCATGCAACAGTACAGGCTTAGGGAGGAGCGGTACTGTGTTAGTTTTTGGGCCCCTCACTACCAGAAGGACATTGATGTGCTCAAGCATGTCCAAAGAAGGGCAACAAAGCTGATGAGGGATCTGGAGAACAAGTCTTACGAGGAGCAGCTGAGGGAACTGGGCTTGTTCAGTCTGGAGAAAAGGAGGCTGAGGGGAGACCTTATTGCTCTTTACAGCTACCTGAAAGGGGGTTGTGGCGAGGTGGGTGTTGGTCTCTTCTCTCCAGTAACCAGCGATAGGACAAGAATAAATGGCCTTAAGTTGCCATGGGAATTTTAGACTGGATATTAAGGAAAATTTCATTACTGAGAGAGTGGCCAATCATTGGAACAGGCTGCCCAGGGAAGGTGGTTGAGTCACCATTACTGGAGTGTTCAAAAAAAAGTGTAGACTTGGCACTTCAGCATATGGTTTAGTGGGCATGGTGATACTGGGTTGATGGTTGGACCTGATGATCTTAAATGTCTTTTCCAGCCTTAATGGTTCTGTGATTCTGTGAATCCTTTTTTTGAAATTCAGGACATTAAATCCAGTTTGATTTAAACTATACTTGTGCATCATTTATAATTTCTATGAAGAGTATTGTCTTCTCTCCATCTTCTTTTTGGTATTTTTATTATTTTTGTTAGTGTTCCTATTCAAAGGAGCTATTTAATGTTGCAGTGTGTTCTTCTTAGCTGAAAGAATGGAACAGATAGCCAACTCTGAAGTTGATTTTGATGCTAGCCTTGAAAATTCTCAAATCCATGTCATCTTTCGTAGATCAGCAATGTTTTGCAACACTGCTACTAGTGACTCAGTGTGCCTTTGTTATTCCAATGGATCCCTATTGAATGGAGTCACTGGAATTACCAAAGTACACCAAATTGTCTCAGATATTTGGCAACACAACTTGGGTACAAAAAGAGGCACATTTTATAAAGATCAGTTCTAAGATTTGTTCTCTGGTCTATGAACGTCTGGGGCTCCATGGACTCTTTCTGACATACTGTTGTAGTTTAACCTTGGTAGTAACTCAGCCTCACACAGCCACTCACTCACTCTCCCACAGTTGGATGGGGGTGAGAATCAAAAAGGTAAAAGTGAGAAAACTCCTGGGTTGAGATAAAGACCGTTTAATAGGCAAAGCAAAAGACACACACATGAGAAAAGTAAAACAAGGAATTCAATCACTGCTTCCCATGAGCAGACAGGTGTTCAGCCAATTCAAGAGAAGTAGGGCTCCATCACGCATAATGGTTATTTGGGAAGACAAAGACCGTCACTCTGAACATCCCCCCCTTCCTTCTTCCTCCACCAGCTTTATATGCTGAGCATGATGTCATATGGTCTGGAATATCCCTTTGGCCAGCCTGGGTCAGCTGTCCTGGCTGTGTCCCCTCCCAGCTTCTTGTGCACCCCCGGCCTGCTCTCTGGTGTGGTGGTATGAGAAACAGAAAAAACCTTGACCTTGTGCAAGCACTGTCCAACAGTAACTAAAATATCCCTGTGTTATCATCAGTGTTTTAGTCACAAATTCAAAACATAGCACCGAAGAAGCTATTATGAAGATGATTAATTCTATCCCAGCCAAAAGCAGTACAGATACACATTAAAGTAGTAAAGAAAAAAAAAGAAAACCTGTTGCAAATTCACAATACAGAGATCTGCAGCTTTACAAGAAATGTTTTAGGTGTTTCCAAATCAGACAATGTTGAAATCTAGTGGTGTAGGAGATTAAGGAGCCTCTGTCATTGCTCATTCAATTTACTCATATCTGATTAAACTGTAAATGTCCATGTTTTCAATGTATAAAGTAATATATTACAATTAAATACTGTATTATCAATGTTACTTTCTTAGTATTTTCAGTTAAATCCTCAGTACTGTTTTGCATGGGATGAAGGTTAGAATACACAAAATATAAAAATATCTTCTGAATGAAAACATTAAGAATTTTTTCCAATGACTAAAAATTTTGACACAAGAACTACAAGATTTGAAGCAACTTCTACCTACAAAATCAAAAAGTTCATCAGAATTCCTGACATGGATTTGAAGTCTTCACTGTATTTAGCACAGTCAGGGTACAGAATTTTGTTTAATTTAGTGCCCCAATTTGCAGATCAAAGACATTGAGAAGTTCTTGGATCAAAGACTAGGTTTAACCTTTGAAAGTTTATCACCTTGAAAACTTCAGCTTCAGTTAAAAATTGCATTTGTCATTCTTTCAAATACTCCAAAAACTTTTCCAGTGTCATCAGTGAAAAAACAAAATGTATATGTGGTCATCCCCTGTCCCGAAACATGAGTTTTGGGCTTACTGCTAGGCTTTTACTTTTCTATTGTTCTTTATTTCTTTTTTTCTTCCTTTTTTTTTTGTTTTTTTTTTTTTTCATAAAAGGAAAGATATCCCAGAAAATTGAGGGAGAGGACATTAGGAAGAAAGATCACGGTAACATCATTCCCTTCTGTTTTGCAGTTTTCTAGAACCACAGCAATTTTTTTCTTCCTGCAGAGAAAAGGTGAATGTTTTCTAATTCCAAATGCTGTCAAAACTCTGTAGGTTAGATAAGCTATCTCTCCTAGAGGTAACAATATAACCATGGCAGTATAAAATAAAAAAAAAATAAAAAAAATTTCTTGGAAAGTTTTGAAGTAAGTGAATGATACATTCTGAAAACAAATGGATATTCAGCACTATATCTATGGACATGAACACCTTTTAAAAAAAATCTAATCCCAATTATAAAATTGCTACTGATTAAGTATTTATATATATTATATATATAGTTGTATAGAATCATAGAACAGAATAGATAGATATATAGAATCATAGAATAGAATATATATAATATATATTTTTATATATACTTAATATTCTCTAAGAAATAGAGGAAGGGATGAAGGAAGGAAGCAAGAGAGGAAGGGAAGGAGGGAGAGGGTCAATGTTGCACAGAGAAGACTAGGGTTCCTCTTCAAACTTCTCACTAGGCTCATTTTAGTAAGACCATCTGAGGTGAACTTTAGAAAAACAAGTGTATTCTTTTGGTTTTGATAGAGTTGAGATGTGAAGTGCACTCTGAGCACTTTTAAGACTGAACAATTGCTTTCCAGAGCTTTCATAAATTTCTACTAGTTTAAGTGCTGAAGCATTGTTCTGCACTTCAGCCCATCAGAGTCTCACAGTCTCACAAGGTGTGTGACAGAGCAGGCATGAAATCAGGCTGTACAGCAGCGAGGTTTGAGCTCTACTCAGCTCCCTTTCTTCCCAAGCTCAACTTGAAAGACAGAGTAAAATTCAGAGTGTTTGTGTATTGTCCCAAGGGAGTGACAAGAAACTTCTATGCACTGGACTTCTGTACAGGGACCTGCAATCAAGGATTACCAGCAAACACCGTGTTTAAACAGTTCTTTTCTCAGCTTAAGACCTAACTTTAAAGGTTACTATTTAAACAGTATTATTGTATCAGGCTGGCAGCTAACTTTGGTGTTTGCTTCATGAGGGAAGGGGCGTGGGGGTGAGTGCAAACGGCAAGGCTATAACAGACATGAGGATAAACTGATCTCATACTTTTCAGAGAGCAAGAGATTCTCATGCTTTGGAACTTTCCTACTTTTCCTAAGACTGGCTCTTTTATTTCGTGTTAACAATCATGACAGTTTATAGTTCATTGCTGAAAAATAGATGTGACATAAATTGAATTTCACTCATTTCTTTCACTAATGTCCCTTAGGGATTCTAGTACCATATCCACACTGGATGTTCTTGTAGTACAACAAGAAAAAGATGTTGTCTGAATTCTATCCATAAACAGCACATTATGGCTTTTTCTTTCTTTAAACTTCAGTTGTTAATGCTAAAATATGAACCTTGTTCCATTCTGAAATTAATATGAAGCTATTTTTTTCTCTTTATGTCTCTGGTAGTCAGCTTAAAATGTTCTCTACTGTGGTAGCTGACAAGAAAAAAGCACCTTTCCTCTCATAACTGCTTGGGCAAGATGAGAATAGTGATTGAATATAACACTCCTGTGATCACCAGATAATATTCACATTAAAAAAGCAAATAAAATAAGCTACTATATAATGCCAGAGGACAAAAATGAGAGCAAAAAAGCATTATGTAAATCTATTCCTTTTTACAAACCACCTTCATGTGATTTCTGATTCACATTTTGAGAAGGGAGAAGTCAGCAGGGAAAGCCATGCAGCACACAACTCAGGTGGCTGTTTTCTACTTACTGAAACGTGGGTTTAAAGGTTCAGATGAAATGTAAAACTTATTGTGCTCAAGCTCACTGAGGAAAGGCTGAAAAAAAGAGGAAACAAACAGAAAACAAAAATGCAAATGAACCCTGGGAAGAGTAGGTAAAATGAATATTGAATATAGAAAATTGGTGCTAAACAGCAGAGAAAAAAATGGAAGAGGGAAAAGCATAACAGAAGCTCATGTTCATGGGCTCTAATTAAATGTGATAAGTGTAACACACTCCAGTATTAAAACACACTCTAGAACTAATTCCTGAGGCTTTGTCTAGCTTAGTAAACTAAACAATGCCAGGGCAAACACTTGCATACTGACATGTGAGCATTTATACTACCAAATCGATAGCAGAGCCTCTGCAGTAGTTTTGTCTTTGGGCAGAGCAGATTGAGATTGGCGTGAGCAGAAGCCAGGGACTGCTCCTGCCCATCCTGCAGAAGGGCAATCCTCTCTGTTACTGGAAGTGGAGAGGATGAGAGAGCACAAAGAGATCTTAGCTACATGGGTACAACTCCTGTTTCGCTACTTGAACTCAAGGAAAAACTGCGGCACCTGAAATGCTGTTTGCTAGAACAGACGTGTTCAGTGTTGATTCAAGGTACTTTAAGAAGATGAATAACTCAACCCCTGCCTCCCTGCCCCTAAAACAACAAGCTGGATTTATATCACTGTAAGAAAATATGAGTGAAACAATGGAAAGGCTTTCATTTCACATCACTCTGATAATATGCCCTTATTTTTTGTAAATAGGAATTAGTAACTTCTGTGGAGGTTATTCAGGGATTGAAGACAGCACAGTTCCTTCATAATACAGAATCTGATTTTGCCAAATTTTGACTGATTTTAAAATCATAGAATCATTTAAGTTTGAAAAGTCTTTAAGATCATCAAGTCTAACCGTTAACCTACCACTGCCAAGTCCACCAATAATCCATGTCCCTAAGCACCACACCTACATGTCTTTTAAATACCTCAAGGGATGGTAACTCCACCACTTCCCTGGACAGCCTGTTCCAATGCTTGGTCACTCTCTCCGTAAAGAAATTTTTCCTAATATCTAGTCTAAACCTCCCCTGGCACAACTTGAGGCCATTTTCTCTTGGTCTTATTGCTGGTTACTTGGGAGAAGAGACTGACACCCACCTTGCTACAACCTCCTTTCAGGTAGTTGTAGAGAGCAATAAGGTCTCTCCTCAGCCTCCTTTTCTCCAGCCTAACAACCCCAGTTCCCTCAGCCGCTCCTTGTAAGACTTGTACTCTTCAGCCTTCACCAGCTTTGTTGCCCTTCTTTGGACATGCACCAGCACCTTATTAATGTGCTTCTTGTATTGAGGATCACAAATGGAACATGCAGCCTCACCAGTGCCGAGTACAGGGGCACGATCACTTCCCTACTCCTGCTGGCCACACTATTGCTGATACAGGCCAGGATGCTGTTGGCCTTCTTGGCCACCTGGGCACACGGCTGGCTCATGTTCAGCCAGCTGTCAACCAGCACCCCCAGGTCCTTTTCCGCCGAGCAGCTCTCCAGCCACTCCTCCCCAAGCCTGTAGCGTTGCATGGGGTTGTTGTGACCCAAGTGCAGGACCTGGCACTTGGCCTTGTTGAACCTCATACAGTTGGCCTCTGCCCATCGATCCAGCCTGCAGAGTCTTCGGACCCTCCAGCAGATCAACACTCCCACCCAACTTGGTGTTGTCTGCAGACTTACTGAGGGTGCAGTTGATTGCCTTGTCTAGATCACTGATAAAGATATTAAATTGAACTGAGCCCTGGGGAACACTGCTTGTGACCAGCCACCAACTAGATTTAACTCCATTCACCACAAGTCTTTTTTTTTAACTTTTTTTCCCAGTTGTTTTTTTATACAGCAAAGAGTACATCTGTCCAAGCCATGAGCAGATAGTTTTTCCAGACAAATGCTGTTGGAAACTGTGTCAAAGGCTTTACTAAAGTCTAGGTAGGTGACATCCACAGCCTTTCCCTCATCCACTAAGCGGGTCACCACTACCATATAAGGAGATCAGGTTGGTCAAGCAGGACCTGCCTTTTATAAACCCATGCTGACTGGGCCTGATCACCTACTTGTCCTGTATGTGCTCCGTGATGACACTGAAAAAGATTTGCTCTATAACCTTCCTGGGCACCAAAGTCAGATGGAAAGGCCTGCAGTTCCCCTGATCATCCTTCCAGCTCTTCTTGTAGATGGGCATCACATTTGCTATCTTCCAGTCAACTGGGACATCCCTGGTTAACCAGGACTGCTGATAAATGATTGAAAGTGCCTTGGGTAAGAAATTCCGCCAGCTCCCTCAGTAGGGATCCTTGGGTGGATCCCATCTGAACCCATAGACTTGTGTGTGCCTAAGTGGTGTAGAAGGTTGCTAACCATTTCCCCTTGGGTTCTGGGGGCTTCATTCTGCTCCCCTTCCCTGTCTTCCAGCTTAAGGTGCTGGGTACCCTGAGAACAACTGGTCTACTATTGAAGACTGAGGCAAAGAAGGCATTAAGTACCTCAGTCCAGTGAGGCACATTCACTAGTTGACTCACTCACCAGCTGTGTCAGGAAGTTGTCTTCCACAGACTGCAGGAACCTCTTAGATATTTTGTCTCTGCTGTATTCTATTTCTAGCAGACATCTGGTAAGTTGATGTCCCCCATGAGAGCAAGGACTAGTGATTGTGAGACTTCTCCTAGCTGGTTATAAAATATTTCATCTGCGTCTTCATCCTGTCAGGTGATCTATAACAGACTCCCACCATGATATCTGCCTTGTTGGCCTTCCCCCTGATTCTTACCCATAAACACTCAACCCTATTTTTATCTCCATTAAGCTCTAGACGATCAAAACACTCCCTGACATACACGGCTACTCCACCGCCTCTCCTTCCTTGCCTATCCCTTCTAAAGAGTTTATAACCATCCATTGCAGCACTCCAGTTGCGCGAGTTATCCCACCATGTTTCTGTGATGGCAACTGTATCATAGTTTTCCCACTGCAAAATGGTTTCCACCTCCTGTTTGATGCCCATGCTGCACGCATTGGTACACATGCACTTCAGCTTGGCTATTGATCCCTACACCTTTTTGAGGGAGAAGCCCATCACTCTGAATGTCCCTCCACCCCTTCCTTCTTCGTTGTCCCAAATTTATATACTGAGCATGATGTCATACGATATGGAATATCCCTTTGGCCAGCCTGGGTCAGCTGTCCTGGCTGTGTCCCCTCCCAGCTTCCTGCACACCTCCAGCCTTCTTGCTAGCAGGCCAGCACAAGAAGCTGAACTGTCCTTGACTACTTAGCAACAACTGAGAACATCAGCACGTTATCAACATTTTCTCATCCCAAGTCCAAAACACAGCCTCACACTAGCTTCTGTGAAGAAAATTAACTCTATCCTGGCTGAAACCAGGACAACTCTTAATAGTACCTCTCCAACATTTTTTGGCATGAGAGAGGGCTCCCACTGTATTGCCTGAAGAAGTGGAGGCTATAGAGAAACTATGCCTTTTTCAGACCAGAAAACCTCTGTTTATTCCTCGCTTTCTTATTTTAGCCAAATAACAATATTAATGATGAAAGGTATAATTCTAGTTTTAAGGTGTTATGGTAACGTTGTCAAAAAGAAAGATCTTAAAATAATTATTTGTATATGACACTATTTTCAGGTGGATAACAGGCATGGAAAGTTCAAAATATCTAAGATATAGCAATTCATTCTGGTAGTGATGGTAATTGTTATGGCAAATAAAGATGAGCAGCAAATTGTTTCTGTTAAAAGATTAAAATAACAAATACATTAATCTTACATTTTAATCATTTTTAAAACTATAAAAATAAACTAATATAAAAAGCATGAAACCATAACATGCTAAAAAAATAAGATCATGTACATCACATTGAATGGTCAGTGTTGATTAAAATATTCTTAGCAATATGAAACTTGTGTAAATTTCCCTGCTGTAATTTCTATGCCATTCCCTAATATTGTAGATAGGTAATCATACTAATAGCTTTGAACCCTATTAAAAGACACTGAACAGGAACAGAATACATAAAATATGTAGAAATTAGAAAAGACTTATTCAAATGAGTAGTTCTTTTAACTGCTAACTTAAATCTTGTCCACATAAGAGAGTCCCAATTTCCTGAAAAAATATGGTTCCTAAATAAATAATTTCTCACATGTATTTGTAAAATTAGTTCGTGCTCTACCAAAAGCAAAACAAATATTTATTTGCCAACTCAAGAAAAATGAGAGTGAGTGAGTGAGTGAGTGAGTGAGTGAGTGGAGTGAGCAATCTATGAATCAAATTATGGGCTATAAAATATTTAAGTAGTTAAATAGCACTAAAGCTATGTTGTTGTAAAGCTGGCATACTTATAGCATTATCACTGAAGGTTGTTATTACATTTTTTACTGAGTCAATAACTCAGGCTAAATACTGCAGTATTGATATTTCAATTTACTTCCATGTGTAAAGCTGTTTTGTCATCCTATTACTAGGAAATATTTGAAAACTAATGAAAGCAAGCTACCTAGCTCTGCGTGCTACAACCCAGTAGCTTACAATGACAACAGATGGGTAAAAATAAGCAAAGTCTGAAAAGACGTGTTTATAAATTCTGCTAATCTCAGTATGATTCATTCAAATGCTAGTAAATCCAACATCTGTGCATTTCAAAAAAATAACTGACAACATAAATGCTATGAAGCAAAATTTTTTCTATATTTCAAAATAACATTGCTCATTAATGGCCAGTGATTTCAAGTTTAACCATGACTTTCTTTTAGAGGAAAAACTTCCCTAGAATTAACAGGGGACCTTTAAAAAATTGCTGCAGGGTACAGAGATCTTAAGTGGTGGTAAATAAGAAATCTATGTTGGAACTCATAACTAAAAGAAGTCTTAAGTATGTAGTAGAAAATAAGCTAATGAACACTGAGGAGGAGCTCATGAATATGTGAGAATGAAGCGTACAGATCCTTATGGGCTGCAGATCACACATTTGGCTAGCAGACATTGAAGGAAGAGATTGTAAGGAAGAGAAGCAGCTGCATGTTGCTGCCAGCAACACCTCTGATAAAATGACTACAAACAATCAAAACCACTGTGAGGGGTGTCACATATTAGCTCAGCTCTCAAAGGCCTGAAATTAGGAGGTGGCCACTGAGCAGCAGTGGTGCTTTGGGATAAGGAGGAGAGATATGTGATTTTAAGGTCTTTGTACCCATTCTGTGGTTATCCTGAGCTTTAGAAAAAGACTCCGAAGCCAAAAAATTCTTTTTTGTCTTCATAAGTGAAAGTATATTTTGGTCCAAAGTATTTTTTGACTGAAGCGGCAATTGAATCAGATAGACTCCAGAGATCCCTTCCAATTAAATCTTCCTATTATCTGTTGATTCCATGGTTTTTTATAACCTTACTCTTGGAATGGCAGTGCAGTCCTACCTTCATAGGTGTGAATTTCTGCAGCCAAATATTGAGCAAAGCAGAGTGCAATTAACTAATTTTCTCTCATAGAGTACTTGTCTTTCACAATTAAGATGGTCAAAGGGAAAAAACAAATGCTGGAAGAAAGAGAGAGGTACAAACACAGTGCCAGTAAAAGTGACGAGGCAGCTTATATTGTACTGAGTACATGGACAATCCCAATTTTATTATGTGAAGGGTTTGTGCAGCTGCCAGCAGGCATGATGTCAATTTGCAGACAGTTACCAAGGTCACTGAATTAGGGGGGTTTGTTAGCCAACTTTCACTCCTTTTAGATGAGAAGGCAATTAAAATATTTTTGTTTAAAAATTTTGAAATAGCAGAGTCTACTTTCTGAGGTACTGGGAAAGACTGGAACAGAAATATGCAAGGGAAAATTAGCAGGATTTGTCTGGAGTGGTCAGAGAGTGGAGTTAGTGATTTGTGCGACTGGATGCCTGTGAATAACAGAAGCTGAAAGGTAGCAGAAAGAGGCAAAAAGATACAGAAAACCAAGCAAAAATAAGAAACATGAGTGACACTGGTCTGAAAGGCAGAAGGCAAAGATTGATATGTGTGCTCTCAAGAAAGACTGGAAATCAGGTTGTGAAAAATATAAAACCTGGAGTGTGCTCCTTCTGTGCTCAGGACAGTAGAACTGTCCTGTGCTGCAATACTGCCACGAGTGAAAACTGTGATAGCTTTGCAATTCCACCTTTTCAGTGTCTTCAACTGCACTTCCCAATACGCTGTCAATAAAGCTGGGTTCTCACTATACTCAAATCTAGAACTGAATTCATACTGCATTCAAAATGCTTTAAAACCAGGAAACATTACATGATGTTGCTTACAGGATTACTTACACTTGTCAAACCCTCAGTCATTTTACAACCTATCTCTAAGTTAGAAGTCAGTTGGATTCAGTTACTATAGTTTAAGAAACATTTAGAAATGCCACCAGGTTTTTAAGACATGTGCCTAAACTGTGGAAAAAACTGTGAACATCTATTTTTACCCTTGTTTGTTTTCTAAGATCTGTTTTTGATTAGAAACTTTTAAATAAAAAATGGCAAACACAGCCATATTCTTTGTGCAGAGCTTTTACATTTCTATTTACTAGCAAAAGCTATTCACTTCTGCAACAGGCTGTCATGTTAGAGTATATGTTTCTACTAAACCTGAATTTATTAAATTAACTAATTAATATTCATTAATATGCATCCATTAATCGTCTTCAAACAAATATAAGATATTAGTCTGGACTAGTTTGTTGACAAAAGCTAGAAAAGGAATGAATCTTTCATATGAGTGTACTTATTCAAGTTGTACTTCAATTTAATTCTAAAGTGACAGATTTCTACTTTTCAGGTTTTGTACATATAGAGAAAGATTTTTTCAAGCTAGAGACATTATTGCAGCCTTTCAGTACTTAAAAGGGGCTTATAACAAAGAAGGGGACAGATGTTTTAGCAGGGCCTGTTGCAATAGGACAAGGGCTAATGGTTTTAAACTAAAAGAGGGTAGATTTCAACTAGATCTAAGGAGGACATTTGTCACCATGAGGGTGGTGAAACACTGGCAACAGGTTTCCCAGAGAGGTGGTAGATGCCCCACCCTATATTCAAAGTCAGGTTGGATGGGGCTCTGAGCAACCTGGTCTAGTAGAAGATGTTCCCTGCGGGGCAGGGGGGTTGGACTAGATTACCTTAAAAGGTCCCTTACAACCCAAACTATTCTATGGCTTATCTGTCAGGCTTTGGAGAAGGCCAGGGCTGATAAGATACACTATATTACTAGTACGCACCATAATGGAACATCTGTTCTGTTGCATCTCTTAATTCATATAGGTTTCTGAGTAGAGTTATATTTCATTTATTATTCTGGTATGAGAACTTTTATTCATTTTTGATGTTATCTTTTATGAAAGGAAAGACTCCCTGTTTTGGCAAGGCCTTGTAAATAAGGTACCATACAAGGGAAAACCACAATTTTAACTTTGCAGCATCTTGTCGTGATCTCCACATTTCCTCTTTCAAAAGAGATTTATAGAAACATTTTAAACCAGTGATATTCAAACTTCAGTCTATGCCTGTCTGAATTGTTTCTAAATGCTCTATGTAATATAAATAAGAAAAGCAGATTTAATTTATTATGTTACAGACTACTTCAAAATGATTTAGTGTTCAAAAAAAAATACAGTAAAGGTCTAAAAAACTCTGCTCTAACTTTAGCATGGGATTTTACAGATATGGCTTTCATTGAATTTAGTGAAAATCATAAATAACTTTCCCAGAAATTAATATATGAAGAGAACTCTTCATTAAGTACATTTTTTCCACAATTTGTGGTCTACTTAAAGACTTACAGTGGTTCCTCTTAACGATCTAAAAGTGATCGTTATCAGTGATCTGTGCCATATATTTCAGTAAATAAAAAAAAAATTAGAATGGAAAATTGTGAATATTTTTTTTCTTCTGTAATTTATTATTGTTTTCTTTTATAAGTCTTGAAAACACATTTAAGGTTCTTTAACTTGAAATACTAGAATCTTATATTTCAATGAAAAAAAATATTTTAAAATCCAATGGCAGGAATATGAAGGAACAAGTCATATAACATTTGATATAACTATTCCTATGCATAGCACAGATCCTCTTTCTGAATTCTTATGTGTTTTGTTTTGGTTTTTAATATTTCAACACTGAAGGACATGTACCATCTCCCCATCTGTTTTTGTTGAGCACCTAACTCACTAGGATTTGACCCTGGTGATCAAAATGAGTCTTTAGGTACTTTTCCATTATAAATACAAAATAAATGTATGCACACATTGTCTTTTTTCCTTCATGTCTCAGTGATGGTAGAGAAGGATGCAACACAAAATCATTTTCTCATTCTTTTGTCACTAATCTGATTAATATAAACCCTCTTTCTTCATCAGTCCTGTGCATTATTGTGGTACAGGAATGTTTGGACTTCAAAGCAAGTATTTACATTATCTTTTCATAAGGAAGGGGACTGTATCTACAGCATCTCTAAACACAGAGCTTTGAAGTATTCCCTGCAGACCTTGAAAATGTACTGCACCATCTCAGGCTTCATGGCAAAATTAATGTTGGCTGGAATCCAGGTTTAACTAACTTAGGCACCTTACTTGACAACTATATTAACAGCTGTCTAAAAGTTAGATTGCACTATCATCTGGAGTTCTCATACTTTCAATGGAGAGAGACAAATAACCTTGAGAATGCTAATTATTCTCCATATCTTACATGTACTTCACTATTGGATTAATTTGATTACCTAGTGGCTTTTCATAGTTAAAAATTACTTTAATCTCAAAGCACAGATCTTTTTTTTCCTCTACACAACACCTCAAATAACCTCTGACTCTTGTTCTTACAGGGGCATCTGGAAACAAGAGGAAATATTAGACAATGTACAGTCATATAGCAAGAGGTGATGCTGACAGAGCTTGCATTCCAAACAGACCAACAAAAAATGCAGAAAGGTATATGACATCCTCTGTTAGTTGAGTAGAGCAGGACACAAAATTCAGAGAAGGGCAACAAGGAAGACCAAAGGGCATGGAATGGATTCTATACCACAGATGACTAAATAACAAAGGGCTTTTCAAGCTGGAAAAGACTTGTCTGAGGGCACGTAGTTGGCTTCTGAGTGGCAAGGATGGATAAATAGGGCATGATTGCTTTCAAAAAGAAACAGGATAATTTAATGGAATGAAAATCACTGAAGTGATAGTAAATGCAAAGACAACAAATGTGGTTTAGAAAATCCCAGAAATTTGGCTTGCAAATTGTTTAGGCTGGGAGAGTGTTTTGGGGAAACATACTTTGTTTTCACACTCTGCTCTAGCTGTCTCAGAAAGGCTTCCTTCAGACAGAGCTTCCTCTGGTCAAACACACTGAGTGTTGATGTGTTCTTCCCCCCTAACCTGCATGCCTGCTGCAGCCCAGACAACTTTTCTCTCCCTAGCAGAGGGGAGCACTGGGAATGTTTAGCTTGGGGAAGGAAAAGAAGTACAAAGGGATCCAGAATTCCTCACAACCTCAAATTAAAAGGTTAACATCAACTATTCACAGTGATTAAATGGTTTCCCATCCTGAAAATCAAATATCAACCAACTTGGGCATTAATTACAAGATCAGTCATTCTGATCTGAACATGAAAGTGAAGTCATCTTGGAAAAAAACAAATATAGTGTGCCTGCTTGGCCTAACACAGCCACACTCTTTGAGAATGAGAGGTCAGCTTGCATTTTCTTTCTTCTCTGTGATAAAAGTAATTTGCTCTCTAGAGATGGTGACTCTTTCAGGACACTATCTGACCAGGTGCACCTGGAGAAGGAAACCGTATGCACATGAAATTAACTATTGGGTAATTCCTGGTCCTGGAGCTGTAAGTGGATGTTTTCCAGGAATCAGCATCCCTCAGCTTAGCTCATATCTTGGTAGCAAGCCCAAACAGCAAGGAACTTCTGTCATGTGAGTTTCATGTCAAGACTGTTTTGTGCAGAGAAAGTGAAATCTGTCACAACCCATGCTTATACTGTCTGTAGGGTGCAGGCTCTGAAGAACATAATCCTTCCTTCTGGGTACAGTTTCCTGGCTCAAAGAGGTATTGGCGACATTCCAGACTGCAGCCTGAGAGCAAAGTTATATGTATGCGCTGTGGGGAATTGGTGACAAGGTAGAAAACCTAGCTTCCTTTGAAATGTTGCTGTTATTAATTGTATAATACTATTAATAACTATAAAAATATACTACAATAGAACAATCATATTTACAATGCTTTACAGCAAAGTGACTTTGAAATAAAACAAATGAAAGTAAAAATCAGTTAGAAAACAAAAGTAATATTAATCTAAAGTAATGATATTATACAATGTTGCCAGGTATACATGATGTATAGCAGTTGTAGAATAACACACAATATCAATATAGTTTTGAATAAAATCAGGACAAAATGTGCCAATCTGGCTAAAAACAAGTTAAAAACCCCAACCAAACAAACACAAAACCGCAAAGGCAGAAGGTTGTAACAGGCAATGAAGTACAATGAGGTCATTCACAGTAAACATTTTTGTTACTACACTACTTTCCCTAAATCAATCTTTACACAGGCAGCGATTATGAAATTAATACTATGCATACTCCGAACCCATTTGTGGATTTAATACCGTTAGCTGAAGCCAAACCAATTAGTATACACTGTCTTTCATATATGACTAGATTAGACATAATTTTGTGGTACTAACATGCATAGGAAATATATACTGCATACATAAAAGCGGGGTTTTTTGGCTTTGTGAAGAGTTAATGGGGAGATGAAGAGCTTCGTTTGTGTTGTTTAGTGATACTTTTGATTTGCACTCTGAAAATAGACTCTTCATGAATTTTTTTTTTTTGTTGGTGTTTTTTGTTGTGTGGGTTTTCTTTGTGAGAGGCTTGTTCCTTTTCAATGTACACTGGGGTAATGAACCAACAGAACTTGTAGACAGAGAGACCTGAAAGTGGCTGTAGGCAATTTCTCTTCTGTGTTTTTTCCTTTTTCTTTTTTTTTTTGTTCTGTTTTATATTTTTTTAAAGACTGAGCAATGTTACAAACTAATAGCTTATGGCAGTCAGCTAATGAGTTGAAACTTCACTGAGATAAAAGGCACACACAATGGAAATGTGTGAAAAATCAAAATGACAAGGTTGTTAAGGTAACTCTATCTTGGTTATGTATTTAGGAAACTTATTATAATGCAGTGAAACGAAAACTTAATAAATGTACCTAGTCATTATGAAGAAAATAAAAGACATCTTATTTATAAACTGCATGGATTTGTTGTTGCTGTGTTGTAATGGAAATGAAGCAAGTGACAAACAGTACCCAGCTGCCCCATATGACTAGCCCATGCCAATACAGAACATTAAAAAGTCATTTTAAGAAGTTGCCTTTTCATATTAACTTTGTACAACCAGCTGACTTTGTGATTTTGTAAATGAGAATTTAAATGAAAATGATCTGTCCGTTGAGAGCATGTGAAGAGTACTAACAGGGCTTCGTAAGTACTGCCATGATGTGCTTTTAGTGCACTTTTTTGCTTACTTAAATACATAGGTTCATGCTTACACATACTCTCAAAACCTTAAACACCAAGCAAATTTTATCCTATCATACAATATTTTATCAAAATACATTGTCTGTGTGATTCACTAGTAGTCATATATGCTTCTCTTCTTTCTGAGTTCAATATTTTTTGAAGATTTTTGAAATTGCACAATTTTCATTGTGCATTAGGGTCACACTTACCCTGGGCTGTACTGTGCTCTTAGTCCTTCTTTATTTTTCTCAAACTCCCCATCCCTAGAATTTCAAAAAAAGCAGAGAAAGTAAGTGGATCATCCAAAAATATTTTCGAGGTTGCAATGTTCGTTGATGGTAGTTAATGAGAAGGCTGAGATAAAGACACTAACAGTGATGAGACTCTGATATAACAACATAAAATAAAAGCACAGATAAGCACAGACTCCGCAAGAAAAGGAGATGAGTATTTGCCTCTACATGCTGCTATCAGACTGTTAGTTAAACAACTAAAACAAGTCAAATAAGAATATTTCAGGACCAGGTTATGTTTTAACCTAGAAGCAAACTTTAAAATATGGATGATACTATTGGTGCCAGGTAAATGATATCCCCTGAGGATGGTGGAAGTGAGGATGCCAGCTGCACCAGCTGATGATAGATTGGACTACTGCTTTCCTGAATTTGTCCTCTGATCTGGCAGCTAAATCCAGCATATAATAATTGACAAGCATGACTGTTTTTCCCACATAGATTTCAGATGCAATACATTTGGGACTGGGCCAAAAATGTTGCTTATGTTCTGGTAGAATGAATCTTAATTTTTGGCAGCAAGATAGGCTGCCAACTGGTAATGTAATGATATACAACACTGATCATTTTGATTATCTTTGTAGTTAAAGAACCTGGTGCATGTAGCAGCCAACTCCAAAGCTCACAAGCAAATACTGAGACAATTGAAAATACTTGATCTTACCATTACACTACTGGAAGGTTCTTGAGATCTCCATATTGTGTAGCTCCATCATTTTTGTGGACATTTTTACCAGGACAAAAAAAGGAAAAGGTGCTTAACTGATTGGTCTAGGTACAAGACAGAATACTTTACATGTACCCTTAGTATAATTTGTATCTATAACAATGTCTTCACAAGAATCTGAAATTTTCTCGTCTTTCTGTCAAAGCTGGTAGCAACTAAAGTTTGTTGTGAAGGTGAGAGAGTATACTTCAAAAATAATACATAGATGAGTTCTATAATTTTAACTTTACAAATGAGAAATTATATTATTTAATCCAATATTCTAATTGTCAATTAAGAAGCTCCATATATATTTGTTCAGTCTCCTTAAGTGTAAAGTAAAATTGACCCTTTTGAATAAGAAAGTACCAGTACAATATAGTACCTGTCACTATCTCTATGGCTTCTCAACAAAGGAGTGAAGATTTTTGTGGTTTTTTTGTTGGTTTTTTGTTGATTTTTAAAAAGATACTATGTTTTTAATAAGCACTGAGTGCAACTGTTGGTTTAACTACCCTACTTTTTACCAAGTTATTCAACACAGTCATAAAACAATCTGAAATATCTATACTACTACTCACTCATTCAATACAGAAAAGTTCTTTATCTTCTTGTAATCATTGCTAAGAATAATAGTGTGAATTTGTTTTTTATAGGATATACATGATATACTTTGATTTCATCAAAGGCAGATGAATATCACTTCCAGAATTAATATAATTTCACATTTTCTTAAACTTATTTTCTTGTGATGTCACGTTGATTTATCATAGTTCTGGTTCAAGCTCCCATTCTCATCAATGAACTGGGATCCTTGAACAGCTCATGTTGTACAATGAGGCAGTAGACAGCAGGTAATGTCTCTGCTAAGCATCTTGGGTTGAGTTGTGCATCAGTTCTAAGAGAAGGTAATGGATTAATAAGCATCTGAACGATCATTCCCAAGAAAAATTTTGAACTGTGGATCAGTTAGGGGGGACTGAAGCATCTATAAGTTCAATTCAACAAAACCAAATGAAACATTATTGTTGTTATCAGACTGTTTCATTTCCTCTGCATTAGGAGTCTGAAAAAGTATCTCAAAAACAGCAGTGTAATCATATGACTTCTGGACTAGATCTGATTCATGGCTGACATCTTTTTAGAGGCAGAAAAAATGGATAACTCTTCTGCCTCTATTGTTATACAGATAGCCTCATATGCTAAAAATTACATGTATTTCTTTGGCCTTTGAATAAGGGTTTCAAATGCCTAGAGTAAGAAAAAGAATATAATTGTGGGATTAAAATTTCCAACATTTTATAAATCACATTTCTTTCTATTTGCATGTTCACACTTTCTGGAGAGTAGCAGTTTGGGTTTGAATGAAGTTCAGTCATATTTTCTAAATAATTTACTATATATTTTTCTTTTGAAATGCTTGACAAATACATGTCTGTGATTCACTTATATAAAATAATAAATAACTTGTGTCCATAATTCATTCAAAGGATTGTACAGAATATTTCAAATAATAAGTTCTATGAATATTATTAGCTGAAATGTATGACGGATGTGATAGATTGTTTATCAAAATGTTTCCTCTATTCTCCATTTCTGAATATCCAGCATAATAATTTATGACTATATTTAGAATACAACTATGTAAATAATTTTCAAAGTTCTTATTCCACCTTTTATGCAAAAATCCACTATCATTTAGCCTCAGTAGTGACTGACCCAAAGTTCAATGATATCTCAAACTGTTCTTCCGTTGCTTCATCAGTCTTTGGATCAGTGGCTTAGCCCAAGCATAGGAAGGGCTTTTGATAGAGGCTGCTCTGAATCTCAGCAATGGATAACTTATTCTATTATCCATTGCTATTTTACATGCATATTTGGAATCAATGTGGAGTGTGTCAGTTGAAAAGCAATGTGCAACTGGATTAATTTATCTTTTGAATACATTTATAAAAAGAATGGTGAATTAACCAGCAATTAGAGCATTTTTTTCAAAATACTAGTAGCCCAGATGACCTGGGTATTGTTTCACTTTTTAAATTGCATGTACAGAAATAAGTAATAATATAGCTAAATATATCCAAGTTGTATTGATATTTAAAAAAAAAAATGAGTTGGGTAACTGTCATAGCTGTTTACATTTTATGTTGGTTTCTAGAGACGACTGGGGTGGCGGTAAGTTGAGTCAGACTATGCCATTACATTTATGCAAGGACTTGCAGAATTTTAACAGCATCATTTTTGCTATTCCACAGTCAATACACATTCACTCTTCTATTTTCTGACTCTGTGGTTTTGATAGGTTTCACTTGTCAGGTTTATGCATTTTTGTTATGTTAATGAATGGAGAAACCTCATACAATTTTAAAATATCTTACTGAAAAACTCTAAAGGCAAAAACAAACTAGAAGTAGTTGTACATCACAAATGTAGGTTTAAAAAATGTTTGTTGTGAAGAAACAGTATTCAATTTAAACTGTATATGGCAAATTTACTTCACAACTTCAGTTGGTGCTCAAAGATAAGTTTTTTGTAGTATATAAAAATTGTTCATGTTCATAGGAGTATCAGTTGCACAGGGACAAGGCAAATGAGACTAATTACCTCAGAATAGTATTTCAAGGCCGATACTATGCTTTTTGCTACACAGTCCTTTCTTTAGATATAGAAATTTAATAGCAGTTAAATGACCTAGGTAAAACAACAAACAAAAGAGTGTGGTATTTCTAATTAATATTCACAGTTTCTGATTCTTATACTTAGGTTCATTCAGACCATCTATTCTAGGACCTGAATTTAAGCATTTTAATCACTCTAGCGGTTTAGGTCAGGGCAATAATGAGGGAGCCATACCTTAGCTTCTTGTAGAGTCAATGTAGAAACTTTGTGATGACTCAGGTTTCTAATAAAGAGCTGATTAGAAGGAATGGATAGACATGAACATGTATTATCATAATTTCACCCACTGACAGTGAAAAAATATGGCAAAGGGAAGACATATAAGGGTTGTCAGTCCGTTGTATGCCATTTTTAAACACCAAAGAAAATAAACCTGAATACCTAAGATATCAATTTTTCCCCAGGCCTGTGTGCACACACCCACAAACATAGGGGTTCTACTTTGGTTGATATAAAGTGGAAATTGTTGGCCCAGACTCAATATTTCTTTAGCTTAGGGCACTGATAAAAGTGACAAAAAAGAACAGAAAATCTGCTGTCATTCCCGTCCATTTTCTTGTGTGTAACTATTATTACTTTTATTGTATGGTACAATACATTTGTGTTAGTAATTTTTATTTGTGATAGAAATCAGGAATCCATGTGATTTAATTTGTTTTTATAGTCATGTTTACTTTGCAAGCCTGACCACAAAGAGAATAGAGTAGGAGGCATTATATAGGAAGATAAATTACACGAAAAAACAAACACGTTTGCTCAGTGACAAGTTTTGTTTATTTTTCTTGCCTTGGATAGAGAAGCAAGTAATAGCATTATATATGTGATGTGGAATTAAATGGTGGAACATGAATTTTTTAATTATATATGTGTAGATGCACATATACAGAACTGTGTATAAGTTCTAGCTGGTACATAAACATAAAAGACTGTATAATACATGTGTCATATATTTAATTACTGTGGCATACTTAATCATTGTTGATCTAGGGACCATGTTAGGCAATAAAATAGGAAATCTGTTTATGTGGTTTCAAAGGTCTCTGTCCTCTTCATTAAAGCTCAAGGTTTATCATTGCTGCATATTTCCCACTGTTGACTGTTAGACATGCTCAAGGAACAGCCTGTTTCATGCCTTTTGTCTTTCTAGACAAATTGAAAACAACTTGTCAAAACTCACAATAGCACTGCTATCAAATTCACAATGGATATGCAGGTCCCCTGCCTGTTTCTACTTTTGCAGTACTGGAAAGAAAACAAGTCTTTGTGATACTGGACAGCCTTGACCGGTCAGAAAAACTCTCGACTGTGTTGGGCACTGAGCATCTCACAGAGTGACTTCTGTTTCAGTTAAAGTTGTATAGGATGGACTGATTTTTAAATAAAATCATCTGCAGAACCAGAAACAGGAAGATCTTTATTTGACACCCCCCCACCCCACCCCCCAGTTTATCCCCTTTGCCCAATGGCTCTTGACCAGGACATGTAGCAGAAACAGCTCACCTGTAGCAGAGGTACACACATTCTTTACCTGTGTCAACCAAAGCCCAACTTGGACTTCGGGAGTAGTTTGAGAATATGTCTTTGTAGTGTCTTATCTAAAATTTTACTGCTCAAGTGACTGAGTGTACTACCAAATTATTGATTATGTAAATATATATAAATACAATTATACAATTTTTATTTGATTATATAGAAATAAGCAACTAACAAAATATCATCAATTTGAAAGTAAAATTTTCAGATATTTGGAAAAAACTGTTCTTTGCAATTTCTTTTTTCTTTTTCTATTGGTTTGGACTACAGGTTCCTCTATACTAAGTTGTAAGTTGACTGATTTCAATATTTTGTCAGCTGCAGTACTTCCTAAGTTTTTTGTTGTAGACAAAAAAGAGATCCATCTCTCCCTGAGTCATATGGTTGGGCACCTTTTGCCATACATGAAAAGACTCTGCAAGTGGGGATATTTACAACTTAGTAGTACAAAGAAATTATCTGTTGTTAAAGCATAAAAAAAATAGCTAAGGTTTATAATTTTACCAAGCTAAAATTTTCACCACACCCAGTAAGAAACCCAAAGAATCTCTGTGAGTGAGGTAGGTATTAGTCAGGAAGGAAGATTCAACCTCTGTTTCTCCCTGCTGAGTTGCCTTCTTGCACTTTAGATTTCTCCTTTAGAATTTTATCCTTTTCCATGTTGATGATCCTCCCCTTGAATTTCTGAGCTCCTATGAGTTCCCATCTGAATAATCCTACTTCCATCAGTAATATTATTTTTTGCTGTTTTGCATAGTTTTTCAGTACAAACTTTCTCACAGTTCTTTCTGCAATTTAGTAATTTCTTTATCCACCTACTTCTCTTCAAGTTCTGTAATTTTATAGTTGTATCAGCAACCTGAGGCTGCCCATCATGTACATAGATGTAACAAATGTGACGTGATTCACATGTATAATTTGAGAAATACCTTTCTGCAGCCTTTTTGCAACTCCAGACTTTGCTATCATGGTAAAGCAATTCCACCTTGAAGTTCTGGATACCTCAGGTTCTGTCATTTTTGCACCTTGCTGGTTAGAGCGATAAGGATAAGGATTGATTGTAAATATCTGTTACGTGATTCTGATCTCCTGACAGGCTGTTTTGGTATGTATTTGTTTTCAATATTCTTGGTTCAACCAATGTAAGTATATGACAATCTCGTTCTTGAGAATTAAGTCCAACAGGCTGTCACCAGTTTCTTTTTTGGTTTGAAGTTGCACTAATATTGGTGTTTCTAATCTGCAGATATAGTTGTATGCTGGAAGGCATGCTCAAGTCCAAAACAGCTTTCAACATTTGCTAGCAGCAGCACTTTCATGACTGATTCTAGTTTGACCTGGTAGGATCTGATTTATACAGTGCTTTGGACACCCTTGAAAACACAGCTTAGAATATGGAGAGACCCCAGTGTCCTGTGCAGGCACCAGCTGGAGAGGAGCAAGAACAAAAGTATTGATCTAAATTTCAAAACTGAAATTGATGTCCATTTGCATACATGCTTTTCATTGATACTGAGATGTAAAGTAATTTTGAGAACTGCAAAAAAGGTTCTGTATCTTAACTGTATGTGGTCTCAACTTAGTGCAAACAGATTTCACTAAGTGGACTATTTGTTTTTGACAATTGATGTGTATATTTTTCAAGTTATAGATGCTATTTACTCAGGTTGAGCATTTTGTATAAGAATTCTAGTATTCTTGTACTAGACTATGTCATGGATTACATAGAAGGGGTATATGAATAATCTCTGCTAAAACTGAAAACAGTAAAACAGTAAAACTGAACAGTGAAAACAACCTGGGAAAATGGCAGTAAGCATTTCTTTCAAGAACACTGCTGTCATTCAAAAATGCCTTAGGCAAAGCACTTATCAAACCATATAGTATTCTACACATGTAAAGATTTTAAAATAACATCCAGTAAGAATTGCTTCTCAGTAGTATTTTAGTATTTATTTTAAAATCAAAGATAAAACCATTAGAAATATTGAAAAGAAAGGATAAAAGGACAACTAAAAATCTGAAAAAATCTGTTTGTTTTCTGGGTTGGTTTACTATGATAAAAGGATAATAAAACTATAGTAATGTACTGCAAAACATACAATATTATTTTTTGAAGGACAAAAAGTCTACTTCTACTCTATTACTCTGTAAAGATTGGGTAGTAACATATTAGAATATTGGATTAAAATCATTAATTTTAATGGTTAAAAATTAGTTTTATAAGCAATGATTTTACTGCTAACATATTAATAGTATAAAATTGAATGCTGTCTTACTGGTTTATTCACTGCCAAGGTCAAAGATTAGATTTAGTTTAATTTTGCTTGTTTTTATGACTAAATAAAATTAAATGAACAATTAAATGAACAGCTTTTTAGTTTTTTTCTGATTACTGAAATTGTGGAAGACCTTTAAAATTTCTGAAGCACATTCTACTATTTGGAAACAGTCAAATATTGAAAACATGGAGTTTAATTATTTCAGAAAAAAAAAAAATGGAGGAACCTAACAATACAAAAAGGAAATTGCATGAACTTAACGATGTAAGCATAAATGGGAAAGAGATAAATTAAAAACAGATGCAAACTGCAGCCAGCTTATAAGAGATATATGTGATAAACAACAGAAGTCAGGGAAACAAAAAAAGACAGTGTAAAGAGGCTCCTTTTAACTGTCTGGTAGTGAAGGTGGTTCTGAAACATTTGGTTTAGTGGAGGCAAGTTCAGACCACACTGATATCCCACAGTACACAAACTCAACAAACAAGCAGCAGCAGCTACCTGAGCCTTAGGAATACTTTGTTCCCTGAATGGTAGCTGCAGGGACATGATTCAGCAGAAGAAAAACCAGAAAACTGCATGAGGAATTAGACCAAAAATGAAAAACATTAACTCAGAGTTCCTGAAGTCACAGCTCCTTGGATCTTCAAGAAAATCAGAATGCAGCCTTCCCAAGTGCATGCACTAGAGCAATAAGTTAGCACTTCTTCTTCCCTCTATTTTCCAATGTTTTTCAGTTTATTATCTGGCTCCTGTTATATTCATAATATTAGTATCGTATTTTTACAATACTGTATTTTAGAAATGCAATTAATCAGGAACAAGGTATGTTTTGTCTGCTGCTCAGTGTACACTCAGCCATTAGTCCCCAAACAACTGCAAGTAATATTATTTAGTCATTTTACTGAAGATTGTATTTGGGCAAGAATGGTTTTCTCCAAAGCACTGTTTACCTCTTGGATTCACATCATGAAGTGTTACAATGCACTCCCCAATGCCACTAAAACTCATAGTATAGTGACTAACCACTGTAATAATGTGATAACTCTGTTATAACTCAACTGTTAACTCAAGCACTTTACTGCCGTAAAAGCATGCCTTACTGTTGTAAATATTTTTGGTTTTCAATTATTGGCTTATTCAGTCTCTGTTAGGTTGGAAAAACTGACAACATACTACATTATCTGAAGAATTATATAAAGATTACCTTAATGAGTTAGTTCAGTGTTCAGCTCCATGATGTTCAGAGAGGCAGTGACTAGATATATTCAAAAGCTGCTTGGTGCTTGACAAGATTCTACATCTCTAACTAGGTTTACAGAATAGCATATCTTGTCTGTAATTGCAGCAAACAAGTTTTTTTTGGGATCAAAGCAGTTTTTTGGCTTCCAACAAGATTTGTAACACCTTAGGGATATCAAATATTCTCTTCCTATCTAAACTCAGAGATTCTCTATTGTTTAGAGACCTAAAAGCCTTAAGGTTGAAATATTATGGATAGATATTTTATTGAAAACCTCATCTGTTTAGTGACCTCCTGGGCATGAAAATTTTTCTCTTTGACTTCTATTCCGCCTGTGGGAAAATTCTGCAGTGCAGGACATTCAATCTACTCTAGCAGAGACTGGCCTTCTGAGCTAGATTTTCTGAAGTACCAAGAGAGAGAAAATAATAGATAATAAAAGATAAATAATAGAAGCATAAAGCACAATTATTTGATCATATAATTTTATTTTTTAAAAATTAAATCCTGGAAAAAAAGAGATTATTTTGCTTCATATCTGTTTCTGATGGTGATACTTGTTTCCTTGTTATATAAGCATGCATATGTGTGTGTGTGTAAGAATGCGTGAATATGCATGATGTGAATATTATTTTAAGCTTTAAAAGTCAAAAGCTCAGGCTTCAGGAAATGCCACAAATATGGATGTTTTTGCAATCTTAGTTTAACTCCACTGTCCATATGTTTAAGAAACAGATTTTCATTGTGCAGCAATATAATATTTTTTTCTATGAGGCCTCTGTTCAATGTATGGGATGAATAATGCTCACTTACTAAATAGAGTGCAGGGCCACCATTTCAGTGAAAATCCACATTTAAGTTGGTGTAAAATAATCCTGTAAACGCACCTTGAGAAGCTTAATGTGCTTTCAAAGGATGATGAAGGTGAACAACAGATGTTTTTTTCTTCTCCTCTTCTAGCTCTGCATTCTAATATCAAAGGCTTTGAAGCAGTCATCTTTCAGAAAAAAAACTTTTCTTCGTATTTCTGAATTAAAACTGGTGAAATTTCTCTCTAGGAATCTGTCACTATCTATAGCTGTCAGGCAAAGTTAGTTTGGTGATAAAATTTGAAAAAGTCTGGTTTTCAGTGTTTCTCTAGCCCCGTTAGCATGTCCCAATAACGTAATGGGAATTTAAACTGTATGTATTAATTTAATATGCAGCACAAAAATGCCCTTTTGCAAATCAAGAGTAAATAACATTCATGAAAAGAGAATCTGGCCCTTGTTGTGGAGTGGTTATAAGTGGAGCAGCAATTTGGTAAGTGCTTTTTTAAACTGTAATTAGAAAAGCTTTGATATCTCTTCTATGTTTTTGACCCATCAAGTAGAGTAAGTCATTCTCTAATCAAAACACAGTTCACAGGCTACTAAGTCCTCCCTTCTTACCTGGAGGCCAGTGATATAAAGACCAGCATGGGTTAATTGGAAAATTAGCCCTTTGTTTATTTTGTTGGCTATGCTGCTTTTTTTCCTCTAGAGTCTAACAGCAGAAAACATTTTTTTTTTAATGGCATGAAAAACAATATCCACTGTTTACATTCCACAACTCTTAGAAATTAGGCTTTTTAAAGAAATCATTGATGGGTCAGACCTGTGAATCAACAGAGATGTAGGGTAGCTGTGTCTTCAACACAGCATTTCAGTTGCCAACGTCTTTCATTTGTCTTCCCATTTCTCTGCTGCACAGCTGGGTTTCAGCCAGGATAGAGCTGGTTTTCTTCACAGAAGCTAATGTGAGGCTGTGTTTTGGATTTGGGATGAGAAAATGTTGAGAACGTGCTGATGTTTTGGGTTGTTGCTGAGCAGTCAAGGACAGTCCAGCTTCTTGTGCTGGGCTGCCAGCAAGAAGGCTGGGGGTGCACGGGGAGCTGGGAGGGGACACAGCCAGGACAGCTGACCCAGGCTGGCCACAGGGATATTCCACACCATATAATGTCATGCCCAGTACATAACTGGAGTTGACCGGGGGGTGGGAATCATTGCTCGGGGACGGGCTGTCGATCACTGGGTGGTGAGTAATTGCAGTATTGGGCATCACTTGTTCTTGTACATGCTTTTGTTGGTATTATTATTGTTGTTATCATTGTTGTTTCTTTCTCTCTTGCTGTTCTATTAAACTGTTTTTATCTCAACCCACGAGTTTTTTTCCCAATTCTCTCCCTCACCCCACTGGGGGAGGGGGGAGTGAACGAGCGGCTGCGTGGTGCTTAGTTGCCGGCTGGGGCTAAACCACGACAGCTGGGCAGCTGCTTTTTGCCTTGCTTCTCAGTTTGCACCAGAGAGGATGCTGAATTTTAATTTTTTTAAAAAATTTCTCTATGTCATTTCTAGCATCCTCAATAAAAATAATAAAAAACCCACCCCACAATCAGTATGATACTTTAAGTTTTCCCATTTAAATTTCTTTCTTTCTTTCTTTCTTTTTCCTGGTTTTGGGCACAAGTGCCATAATATGTACAGAAACTTTCCACTATCTATTGTGGTTAATCTAGGTAGCAACTTAACCTTGCTTTGAATGGCGAGAGACAGAAGCTGGCTCTGTAGAAACTAAGATTTCCCAGCAATAACATATGGAATGACCATAAAACCCATGCAAATCCCTGGATTATCAAAAATAGAAAATGAATTCATTAAACCAATACTTCAACACAGATTTCATTTTGAGAGATTATCAGCTCATCATAATGTTGTTTTCAGTGGAACCTTACAAAATGGGGGATTTGCTAACGCATAACACATAACACACAACACACAACATGAAGTTTGCCAGCCCAAAACTTGGAAAATGAATGAAAAAAGCTGTAATCTTAGAATTGCCAAACCAAGTGTAAAATTGTGTGTCAATCACACTATCATCTTGCCAGCATCACATGAAACTATTCCAGCATTGCAACTACCACAGTCTGTGAACTGGACTTTATTGTTAGCATCTGCAGCTGTAGACGTGCCCTGCCTGCTTTCATGTTTCTAGTTCTGCGGTGTGAAACACCAGCTTTGGGGATAACAGCAACCAACTCTCTCCTTGTCAATTTTTTTTTAGTTTCAACAGGCCAGAATGATGTGAAGATCCAGAGGCACTACAGCTTCAGCAGATTGATCAGGTTCTGTTACACAAATTAAAAGTATGTACAGTTGCACATGCATGTAATAAACCATTTACCTCACTAGCAGTTACCACTGGAGCCCTGAAATCCTAGAACAAATAGGAATGCCAAGACCACTATAATTTTAAGGCAAAAAGCCCTAATATCAATAGTAGGAATATGAACAAATAGAAAGTTTTATGGTGATCTGAAAATAAAAAACATAGAAGCTTTTAGACATAAAATCATGCGAAGAAAAAATATGGGTTTTTTTTTTTAATTTCTTTTAAGACTTTTTTTAAACAATAATTGTTGTTTTTTAAGCCATTACTATTCACTGCAAATAAAAATTATATTGCAAATTTTAATTTAGAAACCTACAGTGCCAGTTATTTTCATGCAATCTTCATGCAAATACTTAGACCCATGTAGACATGTACAAATTTTTTTTTTAAATTTTATTTCCATTTTAAAGAATGGAAAAAAACCCCAGACTTCAAGAGATATTCACAAGCATGTACAGTAGAGAAATGATGAAAAAATATTCCAAGAAAAGTTTTTGATAATACTGCTTGGGTTAATGAGTAGGAATGTCAGTTCCAACTTAGACAAGAAATAAAGCATGTAGTAACATATGAAAAAAACCCCCCAAATTTTATTGGTTTATTGTTTCTTTATAAATCTTGCTGTCAGAGCAAATTGAGAGCGACTCAGTCGTCTCAGGCTTGCAGAGCATGTAGAGCTGTTATTGGTCTTCTCATAAATCTTGATATTCAGTTCTAAATGTAAAATAGAAAAGATCAGCACAAAGTTTATTATAATTCTTAGTAATATAAAGGGATCACCACACAGAATTACTGTACCCCAAAAGCTAAATCCACTAAGTTATTTAAAGAGACTATTTATGATTAATGATCAAAAAAATTTTATAAACAAACTAATGTGATCCACAGGCAGAGGAGATCAACAACTTAACCTTTACTAATGTATTTATTTAGGGATTAGTGATGAAACTTATTTTTCTAGAAATAATATTTTCCAGGGGCATGATTGTTCCAAAGAAGATTTCATTGAAAATGTCTCTTGAAACCAAGATAGAATTTTTGATAGATATGAAATATGGACCTACACCTTGGATTTGGACTTCCATGTCAGATATGCAGGAGCCAAATACACATTATTTTTCAAACTAGAATATGTTTAAACTTTTACCTCTAATATCCTTACTCAATACCTTCATGGCAGCATAGCTCCCTTCCTGACATTTTTCATTTGACAGTTCTCATGTGAATTCTCCCCACAGGAAAAAGTAAACAAAAAAGCTATAAGATTTTAACAAAATTGAATTTATTTTTTTCTACCAGACTGTTCCATGGAAGTCTTTCCCAGTAATGAATTATACTCATTAAAAAACCCCAACTTGTCTGCACACCCACAAGGAGCACGGAGAGATGATGGTGGCTGTGGGAGCCAAACCACAGTCTGCCCCGGTTGCCCCCAGGCTTATCTCAGGAGCCATTAGCCCATCAAAGGACCATCTCCACAAGCCCAGAGAAGAACAGAGGCACAAAGGCCGGTGGGAATGCAAATTAAGGACTCAGATAAAGGCACACCTTATCCAGGCCCCTGCCAGGGCTGTCCCAGTACAGCCTCAGCCCCAGTGTACTAGCATCTGAGTGTCAGCCCTCGTGTGGGGGGTCAGAGCCCATGTGTCTGTGGTGCAGCAACTGGAGTGAGTGTGAGTGTGCAAGTTCGTGTGAGTGCTTGTGAAGATCCAGCTGCATGAGCTGATGAGTAGGTGACATGGCCTGGAAGCCAGGGCTGTGTGTGTCTCTCAAAGTGAGACCACAGGAAGACATGGCTTTTGGAGGACTGTGGAGTCCCAGATATCTGCTGGAGAGACCACAGGGTCTGGGGAACAACTGCAACCTGCTTGTATGTGCATGTGTGTTTCTGGGTGTGTAGGTGTCTCTAGGGGTGAGGCACCTCGTGAGAGTGAGGATCCAGGACCAGCTCATGGATGGATTGTGTGTCCAAACCAGCTGCTAAGGGATCTGTAGCGTGTGCATTTGGGGAGGGTTGGGGCAGAACGGGGGAGGATGGGGGATTGAGTAAGGGAGTCTCTAATAATAGCTGACGTGAAGCTGCAGCTGCTGGGGCTCAAATGCCAACAACTGGAGAGACTGGGATCCAGGGGCAGCTGCTGGGTGGGCTGAGTGTCTGAGCTCAGCTTCTGCAGGGATCCACGCTGTACATACATACAGTTCCCACTAACAGACCTTTATCTTAACCAGCCAGAGAGAGGAACAAGATGAGGCCACTGGTGTTTGTGTGGATGTGAGATCTGATGGTGTCTGTGTGTGTTGATCTGTGTGGCCAGCTCTGGGTACATTCACACACATTGCATATGTGCGTTTGTGTATGGACCTACTGATAATACACATTCAGCCTCAGGGCTGGCTGGATCTGGGGCACACAGCTGCAGCAACCTTGGCTCTGTCGGACTACAGATTCAGTGTCCCCTTAACTAATTATACTGAGTTAAGAATCATAATTGTACATATTTGGCATCAAAAATGCATCTAGATATCTCCCATAATTTGGAGTAAATCTAAGAAATGAAACAAAGAAATAAATATATGCATTGAATCTAAACCAGCCCATTGCATTAAAAATTAGTCCTTCATTTACTCTGAGAATACATTATTTTTAGGCCGTTGCTCAAGGAATTACCCCCTTGCACATTTTTATCCATAATTTACCATGAACATTGATATGTGCCTGGCATTTCAACGAGCTAGTTCAGAGAGCTAAACCTGTACTGAACAGTTAGGTCTCTAAAGAGCTCTCCTTTCTGCTGGTTTAGCTCTACCATTATATCTGAGTATGCTGAGGTAAGATGAGCATGACTGTCACAGGCCATGTGGAAGGAGCTTATGGAGGAAGCAAAACCAGGCAGCTTGCAGCAGCAGCTAGACATTGCCTCAGCTTTACTACAATGCAGAAAAGGTAAGCAGAAATCTTTCTACTCTTTGTTTTTTTTGTGAACAGAAACTGTTTTTTAACTTTTATTCTCGAACAGAAATGTTCTTCTGTCTCGGTTTAGTTTTTATTATCTTCTGCAACTACAAAATTTTTCTTCTACAAGCATTTAGGTCGTATCGTTGGTCATATCATATAACCAACATTGGTCATATCCCTTTACCAGCTATCCCTCCCAATATTGTTGCAGCAAGAGCTGGGATGTTTTTTTGTGACCAAGGTGACTGTGGAGGACAGGGGAAAGAACATTAAAAACCTTTGCTAAGAACATGTATTGTATACAAGTATAGCTCGACATAATAAGCTATAAGACAGCTGCTAATTTACGCTGGGGATTAATACACCCTCTACACATATAACTTTTAGGCTCCTTTCCTATTGCATCTTCAATTAGTAATCTCTTCTACCATGTGGTGATTTTGAGTTAGAAAAGAAACAAATAATTTTAAAAACAAGGTATAATTGCAGAATTTTCAGCAATCATTTCTGTTAAATATTCAGAACTTTTTCATTCTCAATTCTCTTACCTACCTTTGTAATTTATTAATAAAAAGTAAATAATTTTGTAAGAGCAGGTGAAGTAGGAAAAAAAGATTGCAATATTGAACTAAGTAAAGCATTTTAAGTATTCAATATATGCATTTATACAAAAACATACATATGGCATTGATTTTTTATTGTCTTCTTTCTGTATATTTTTCATTTGTAGTTTATTCGGGCTGGAAATTATTATATTAATAAATCATTATGGCAGAAGTAATTTTGACTAAGATCTGAGAAATACCATTGCATGGATCTTAGGAGATCATTTTGTCCTTCAGTCTGCTCCCAGGTAATATCAGCACTCCTCCTGACAGACAACCTTTTCTTAAATATTTCAATGATAGACCTCCCTAGGCAATCTATTTCTGTGCTTTATAATCCTCACCATTGGAAATATTTCCTAATCTGTTGCCTCCTTTCTGCATTTTTCCCCTTCTTTTTTTGCAACAGTGTTCATGAAATACTATCTGCCCTCAGTCCTTTTGGCTTCAGGCTAACCATTCTATTTTTTATGCCTATGTTTTCTCCAGAGTCTTACTTTTTTAGACTTCTGATAGATATCAGAGATTGAGAAGCTTTAGACATCTGATCAACCTTTACCTGGTTTATAGCTTCCATTAAATGCAATACCTGCAACTGACCACAAACCACCACAAGAGAGCTTAATGATGGCAGAAAAAAGTATAAGGGCTTGCAAATTATGTTCTTGTTTATTCATTTTTGTATGATTACCAGTAGTCTCAATAGTACTGTACATAAATACAGTACATAGACAAAGTACTTCGAAGTTTAGCTTGTGATCTCCTATAACCTCCTTTACTCAGACTTGATAGTGCAGTTGACCTGTGTTTGTGCAGATAATTACTCCTGCCTACAGTGAGGAACCTTGCTGTTGTCCTTATCAGACCACTTTCTATTTTGAATTTGTTTCTTCAGTTTCTTAAGATTGCTTTGTATTCTGATCATATTTTTGAACGCCTTTGTAGTCCCTCCTAGTCTAGTTTCATCTGGCATACCCTCTATTTCATCATTCAGGTAATTTTTGACACTATCATCATAGCTTAATGAGACATATAAGCTGCAGAACAAAGAATTTTGGTAGCAATTGTAGCTGTGATATTTTTATTAAAAAGTCAATTAGTAGTGATGCATAAGTATCAAATATTTGGTGGATTCACCCCAGCATAGCAAAGCACAAGGTACAGACATCCTGCATTCTTATTCATACAGAGAAATATAAGCAGTAAGAGCGATGACAGTGTGAGGTTAGGATTTTGGTGAAAGGAAAAATGTTACAAAACCCCCCACACTTTTTAGAAACAAAAAAAATTAGGGCTTTGACTGACTTAAAGTTTTGAGCTTGATCTGTCTACACAGCATTTCTAAAGTTAAACTGAAAATACACCAAAGCATCTTTATAACCTTGCTCTTAGTCTTGCTCTCAGTCTAGAAACTTTCAGCAGGTTTTTGGGTTGCATCAGACTCCACACAGCCATAATGGGCTCTATATGAAAAGTTTTTCTTTTTTTCTTGTTTTATTTTACTACCTTAGATACTCAGTTGTGTCTGCGATGCTTCTGATTGTTTATGTCCCTTCTTGATGAGATCTCTTGTATTGCCTGTCATGTTTGTTGAAAGCTTCTCTCACTTGACCATATGTAGCAGACCCTCAAGAAGGAGCCACCATCTCCTTTTTCAGAAGAGGCTTCTACCCAACCTTGAGAGCAGTCAGAACAAGGCAACCAGCAGCAAACTCTCAGCAGCCAGCACAGTCCTATTTTCTTTTAACCTTCTGGGCTCTCGAGAGGTTGTTTGGAAAGGTAAGGAGAAAAATTTCAGCTTTTCAGCAATTCAGACAGCGTTTAGTGCAATCTTAAAGAGTGAAGGCATCCAAGACATCATCAGGGAGTTGGCAGATATAATCAAGGACATATGGGATACTTGTGGTTTTCTTGAGTGCGATTGTGGCACTAGATGTCTCCGTTTAGGTACTTGAATTGCTCCCAGGTTGTCTAAGTATGTCAGTTTCTAGTCGCCTTAGACTGTTGAGTGAGGAACTTACTGTCAGCCACTTACTCTGATTACAATGACTTAGTTCTTGTTAAAGAAAAATACAAGTAAGTATTTCTTTAGAGTATTCAAAAAATGCCTAAGATTGAAAGTGTTGATAAAGGCTGAAATAAATTAAAAACTGAACTCATTCACATAAACATTACATTTGAAATATGACTCTTTTTTCCCCTGTATACATAATCTAACCTTGCATTGAAATGGTCCTGGTATAAAATATCTTATATCTTAGATTGCATTCATCTTAGGTTGCATTTATCAGAGAGAACCCTCTGTCTGTGAAGCATGACATCTTCTATAATGAATCTTTTTTCTTGAGTCCTCTAGGAAGTCCAAAGTGATTTTCTCTCTCTTCTGTCAATTTTCATTTCCCCAGTTCTTTAAAGTTAAACATTCTTAATTTATTCAGGAGATACTATTAAACACCCCAATTCAAGTCTTATCTTTTTGAAGATAAGATACCAGTCCAGAGATCATCTTAGATATGTTCAGACATACCTTTTTGTCTCAGAAAGGAATAGTACTCCCTTATTTTTGTGACATTGCCTTCACTGTTCAATGTGAAGTATCTGAAATATATTTATATAAATATCCATGTTTTCAAAATAGTCGATCTAGACATTTAAGGGGATATATGTGTGTAGCTCATTACTAGCTTTTGACTGAGACCAGGCATTATGGTAATCAGCATTTCTGGGGTGATAAAAGCTTTAGAGTAATTGCTGCTGCTCTCCATCCAACTTTTTTTTTTCTTCTCTAAAGATACCACAATAAACTCTTCCTGAAATATTCTTGACTGAAATTTTTCACTTCTGACTTACCTAATGTTTCCTGCAATGTTTCTGGAATGTTATTTAGAAACCTGAGGGATTTGTTTACTCTGCCCCATCCATATCAGTCTGATAGTGGGTCTGTATGCTTTCTGTCGGTTGCAGTTCACTATCTTCTGAAAAATTTTCATTAATACATAAACTACCTGAAGTGTAATTTCACAGTTCAACAGTTATTTTGGATGCTCAGGGCTTTTTTGGATGTCCAAGTAAGAACAAAAACAAAAACAAAAACAAAAACAAAAACAAAAACAAAAACAAAAACAAAAACAAAAACAAAAAATCATTTTTCATACTGGTTTTAGCTGTTCATGTTTAGACAGATTCACCAATCTATCAGCTGAATACATTTATAATGAAGACAGTAGAATTATATTTCCTTGTACTGTAAAGGATTTTCATTCTTTATGAAGGTTTCTAAAGATTTACTTTTTCTAATGTGCAAAGTCTTAAATGATATTTGTTTTTGAAATAGGATAACTTGAAAGGTGTTGCTAGTGAAATAGTGTGTTGTTTCTTTGAGCTTCCATTTAATACTGGGTTTTATTCTGCAGGGTGGCTTGAAGCCATAGGTGAATTAATATTTCTGACAGACCTTGAAAGAGATTGTATGTGTACTTGACCGTGAAGTCCAGTACTTTAAATCTGGTCTTTGGTAAAATTTGCTTCAAAGTGACAGGAGGGCATGGACAGTTCAGTTTAGTGGGTAGACTTATATTTATACAATTATATTAATATTTTTCCATTATTACTTTTGTCCAAATCCCTTTTAAAACTTGTTAAAAAAGTAAAATCCTTGTTCAGAAGTAAACAGCTCCTTTAAGGTCATGATATTAATTTTGTTGATTTTAGAAGTGAGTTAAATCAAGGCATTTTTGGGAAAGCTAGGTACAAAATTAACCATAAAGTAAATACCATCACTCACACTGTGCACTGTTCATCATACTGATTAAATGGAATGTTGAATGTTAATTACCATGTAAAAGCCCTGTGACAGATTCCTAAAATGTCCATTTAGTTTAAGTGTTTGTTCATCTGTTTGTTTGTTCTTAATAGTAATCAAAACCTTTATGGAGAGCTGCTTCTTTAAAGCTAACGTGTTCTTCCTACCATGAAGATATAGAATGCTAATTAGCTTCTAAGCTGTTCTGAATGATTCGATTAGACATCTTCTATATCTTACTTCTCATTACACCTTGGATTTTCTTCATTTCTGTTTTTTTTTTTTTTTAATATAAAATGGCAACACTGACATCCAGTGTCTAGTTAAATTAATTGCAATTGAGTAGTCCCTAAGGATACTCCAGGTGGAAATCCTCTATTCTTTATATATTTTCTAAGTATGTTTGAAGGTGACAAAGTTACTACAAAGTAATAGAAACGGCCTTCTAGGAGATAATTTGTGCAACTGAAAGGCATGAAAATAAAAAAAACCAAAACTGATACATATCATCGCAAAGATGAAATAAGTTTTTTCATGTGAAGCTATGAGGTTGCACCACTACCAAAAGGAATTCCAGTTCAAGACTTATGCGTAGAAGAATGTATATTTTTCCCCCAGATTTTCTGTAATTGACAAAGTGTATTCAGCTTATTAAGTTTCAACTTTCAGTTCCAGTCTTTGAAACACTCATTTTTGGTTTTGTTTGGATTTTTTCCCTTAAGGAATGTTCATGCATTTTAAGGCATCTTGCAGGATATTAAGGATTTCCTATAATAAGATAAGAAGAAATATGACAGAAAGAAACTCTATAGATTACTTGTATAATTATAGACAAGCTTTGGAGCACAGAAGAATTACACTAGACTAGTGCATTTCAGTATGTTACCTCTCTTAATTAAAATTCTGATATCATTTAGCTGTTAGACACCTATTTTCATCTAATTATACCTGTATTGAGTCCACATAAAAACCAAAGATATTTAATTTTTGATCTGAAATGACGATGATATGGAGAATTTCCTTCATAAAATGGTGTAGAAGGTTTCCACTGAAACAATTTGTACTACCGGTATGACACAAATAACATAGAAGTACAGTATCACTTTTTTCCAAATAATAGTGTCTCAATGTTTACAATTTTGAACACACATTTGATACAAGAATATTTTACAAGCTGTTTTCATTTGTTTGTAACTTGTATACTGTGTAATTACTTATTATAATTTACTATTACAAAAATATATAAGTGGCAGAAGCAGGCCTAAACATTCTTTTCTATGTTCTCAAGCCCTTTCTCAGCTGTGGCTAAAACTAAAGTGCTTGCAAGATGGTATTTGGATGGGGAAAGACAGGAAAGTTACATGCTGAGGGACAGGGGAAGGTTCTAGAGAAGGAACAGTATGGGAAAGGTGGGAACGGAAAAAGGAAATAAAAGAATAAGATCCTCAATATGTTGAAATATTATAATTTTTAAAGTATTGATAACTGAGAACAACAGGATTTAAATACAAACACGATCAGTATGATGGGTAAGAAAGCACCTGTCCTGCCTGAAGAGTATATATACTCCTATAGGTATGTTAGCCAGAAAGGGAAGGTCAGAGAAAATGTACCCCTAAGCATGCTCTCTAAGGCAAGAGGCCGGCATGACTGAGTGGAGACCAGATGGGCAAACTAAAAGGCAAGAAGGAAACACACAGGCAGTGGAAGCAGGGACAAATATCCTGGGAAGAGTACAGGGACACTGACAAGTTGTATAGGGATGAGGTCAGGAGGGACAAGGAACGGCTGGAGCTGAACTTGGCACGGGATGTAAAGAATAATAAGAAGGGATTCTACAAATATGTCAGCCAGAAAAGGAAGGTCAAAGAAAGCGTACCCCCCTTGATGAGCAAGACTGGCAAACTAGTAAAAAAAGATGAAGAGAAGACTGAGGTGCTTTACAACTTCTTAGCCTCAGTCTTCACTGGTAGTGTCTATTCCCACACATCTCAAGGGGATGGACTGCAAGAGGGGGACTGCAGGACCAAACTCCCTCCCACTGTTAAGATCAGTTTGAGATCACCTGAGGAACCTGAATGTGCACAAGTCCAAGACAAGATGCGTCCCAGAGTCCTGAGGGTACAAACCACTCTCCGTGACATTTCAAAAGTCCTGGCAGTCAGGTGAAGTCCCTGGAGACTGGAAAAAAGGAAACATTGCACCCATTTTTAAAAAAGGTAGCAAGAAGGACCCTGAGAACTACCGACCTGTCATCAATCTCACCTCTGCGCCTGGAAAGATCATGGAGCAGATGTTTCTAGAAGCTATGTTAAGAGCAGGGAGGTGATTTGAGACAGCTCCTCAAGGGCAAGTCCTGCCTGACCAGCCTCGTGGATTTCTATGCTGGAGTAACCACATCAGGCAAGAAGGGAAGAGCTACCAACGTTGTCTATCTGGACTTCTGTAAGGCCTTTTACATCATCCCCCGACAACATCCTTCTGTCCAAGCTGGAGAGGTATGTATTTGATGGGTGGACTGTTAGGTGGGTGAGGGATTGGTTGGAAGGTCACATCCAGAGGGTAGTGGTCAAGAGCTCAATGCCCAGATGGAGGTCGTTGATGAGCGGTGTCCCTCAGGGATCTGTACTGGGACCAGTATTCTTTACTATCTTCATCAGTGACCTAGACATGGGGATCAAGTGTACCCTCAGCAACTTTGCAGATGACAACAAGCTGAGGGGTGGGGTTGACACACCTGAGGGACAGGATGCCATTCTGGGGGACCTGGACAAGCTGAAAGGAATGGGCCCATGTGAACCTCATAAGGCCAAGTGCAGGGTCTTGCACCTGGGTCTGGGCAAACCCCACCATCAATACAGGCTGGGGGATAAAGAGATCGAGAGCAGCTGTGCCGACAAGGACTTGGGGGTACTGGTGAATGAAAAGGTGGACATGAGCCAGCAGTGTGCGCTTGTAGCCCAGAAGGCCAACTGTATCCTGAGGTGCATCCAAAGAAGTGTGGCCTGCAGGTCAAGGGAGGTGATTCTGTCCCTCTACTCCACTCTGGTGAGACCCCACCTGGAGTACTGCATCCAGCTCTGGAGCCTTCAGCACAGGAAAGACATGGACCTGTTGGAGTGGGTCCAGAGAAAGGCCACAAAGATGATCAGAGGGATGGAACATGTCTTCTGGGAGCACAGGCTGAGAGAGTTGGTGTTATTCAGCCTGGAGAAGAGAAGGCTCCACAGAGACTTTATTGCAGCCTTCCAGCACTTAAAGGGGCTTATAAGAAAGCTGGGGACGACTTTTTATAAGGGCTTGTAGCGATAGGACAAGGGGTAATGGTTTTAAAGAAAAAAAGGGAAGATTTAGCCTAGATCTAAGGAAGAAATGTTTTACCATGATGGTGTTAAAACCCTGGCACAGGTTGCCCAGAGAGGTAGTAGATATCCCATCCCTAGCAACTTTCAAGGTCAGGTTGGATGGGGCTCTGAGCAACCTGATCCAGTAGAAGATGTTCCTGCTCACTACAGGGGGTTTGGACAAGATGACCTTAAAAGGACCCTTCTAACCCAAACTGTTTTGATTTTATGATTCTATGATTCTAGGAACAAATTTTCCAGTTATATTTTGCACTTATATTACTATGACCATCTTACATCATTACTATGACTATAGATATCTTTCAGTGTATTTTGAGCAACAATGGTCTAACTGTCACAAACTGAGTGAAAAGGAGCATTGAAATTAGGTATATATATCTTGTTCCATGTATCCTGTTCTTCAAACTTGGTCACAGCTCAGTCAATAATATTAAAGTTAGATGGGCAAAATAGTAACATATTAACACCACTTGATCATATCGGAAAGATCTGAACTACAGGCAACACAGAAAAGTTCTGTGTTCGTCTACCAGACTACAGTATACACTGAGTGAGGAATTTGGGCAGTTTTTAAACTTTTTTTTTAGTTTTAAACTAAAAGAGGGTAGACTTACACTAGATAGAAGGAAGAAAGGTTTCACCATGAGGGTGGTGATACAGTGGCACAGGTTGCCCAGAGAGGTGGTTGATGTCCTACCCTGGAAACATTCAAGGTTAGGTTGGATAGGGTCACCTTATCTAGTGCAATATGTCCCTGCTTATTGCAGGGGATTTGGACTAGATGATCTTAAAAGGTCCCTTTCAACACAAAGGTTCTATGATTCTATGATTGTATATCATCAGAATACAAGAAACAATGAGTTAAGGAAAATTGGAGTTGGGGTGAAGACTGTTTTACTGAGCATTGCTTGGTATGACTGAATGGTGCAAGGGTAGCAAACAACTCCAGGAATATTATTGAGAACTCAAACACCTATGCAGTTTTGTGGTTAACTGCTAATATTGGATTTATTGTATATTTTAAGAGCTTTTTTCATAGATTTTCAATTTGTCAACAAAATTATTTTGGACATCTGAGAACTGTGTGCAAATATATTTTGAATCCACCAAATTATTTCAATTGGAAGCAAAAATATTTGGATTAATGAAAACAAAGGAAAACTGTCCCATATGTCTCTACATCAAAGGGCTTCAACTCATTTTTCCATTTCTGAGACGAGCTACTTAATAATTCATGGAAGAGCTTATTCTACATCTCTCTAGTACTCTCTAGTACTTATGCCTCAGTTTATATTAAAAAGTTACCTTGTTATTGAAGCAGAAAATCGTTCATGAAGACTGATTCTCTAGCTTGGTGGGTAAATCATATTTGTAATATATGTCACAGCTATATTTTGGACTTTGTTTTAGTTAATCAGGCTTTCAAAGTGGAAGATTATCAAAAGAAGACATGGCAAACAAATAGAAAAAAAAAATCTAGGGTGTTTCTTTCATGGACTCAATAGCTTAAATTCATTTAAAAAAAATGAATTGGATGTCCCTGATCATTGCAGGGGGTTGGACTAGATGACCTTTAAAGGTCCCTTCCAACCCAAACTATTCTATGATTCTATGAATCGGTGAAAAAAGATTGAACTCAAATCTCCCATTCTGGCTGATTGATGGAAAAGAGGCAATATACACCATCAATCTGTAATGAATATGAACTTTTGCTTTTCTTAAAAATACATGAAAATGAAATGTTTCCTTTTGGATTAAATAGGAAGTTTCAGTTCAGATCCTAAAGGAACAAATTTGACCTTGATTTTTTCATACAGTTTCCTATGATCCTTGTTGTTTAATGGAGTGTTAATGATTAAGCGGAGTATAATGAAATGGCTGTACAGAAGTGATGAAAGAGAAATTTTACTCATGGAAGCCATTATCTTGTATAATGTCAAAAATTTTCCAGGGAATGTTAATGTTATTTTGGTTGCTAAGCCCTTTTAGCTTTTTTGTTTGTTTGTTTCTTAATTCTAGTTCATATAAGGTGTGATTTATGAATCTGATTCCAGAAAGGTTGGAAGACTTCCCAAAGTCAGGACAAAATAATACATTCAATCTCATTCAGGAAGCATCTCTTGATGTACAAAATGAGGTCCTTAATGCTTTTAAAATTTTGGAGAGAAAGTTGTTAAGAAAAACACATTAACTAGATAAAAATATGCAAATTTTAAGGCACTGTGTTTATGTATGAAAAGAAGTCTAGAATTAGTAGGAGCTTTTTGATCACTTATTAACTTACAGTTCCTAAAGTTTTTCTGTTTATATTTGCCTATGAAATATTTTCTGTATTTTAAGAAATGCTTTTGACAAATTATTAAAGAACAGTTTGAGATCATTCCGGTTAATGTATATCTTGTTGACATAGTCATAATTGTCTAAAGGGACAAAAAGAAATCAACAGTCTGAAATTATTGGCCACAATTCATATTCAATAGTTGAGAACAAAGCTTTCTTTCACCAATATTATTTAGAGGAGGTCTAAACATAGACAGTATCTGTTCATATGCCTTAATATAAAGCTTAGATCTGCAAATTCTTTTGTTCAGTTGCTGATTAACTACAGGGGAACATATGCATCCAGATACACATAAAGCCTTATGCTGGGTTTGTCAAAAAAGGTTATGTAAGGAGTCAAGAACTTCCTAACAATGTCATGAAGGAGTTACCAGAAATAGTCTTTGTGAAAACGCCACACTGTCAGAGCAGACACCTGTGATCACAGTGGCTGATCAGATATTCTGTTTCGAATGAACAAGAGCTGTTATTCTTTGTCTACCCTATTGCTCAGGTATCAAAGGGGCTGCCAACATCAGGAGGCAAATGCTCAGTAAGCTAAAATGTTTATTTACAGTATACATGTTATTTCTCAACAACTCCCTGTGTGGATATTTTCACTGCAAGAATTCCTCTGCGTGAAGTGGGTGACTACTCTGAAAATGGAGAGAAATGTTTCACACTTAGGGCACAGTGAATGTTTTTACAGAAAGTTGATTTCTGACAGCACACTGTAAATGAACAACCCTAAACCTCTGTGCATGAATTTCCTCAAATAAGCAAGTTAATATATTATGCTTTATTTCTAACATCTAGGCACAGTAAGCAAACAGTTTTAGAATTGCCCAGTATTTATCATTCTATTCTCAAAATTTAGTTTGACATTACGTAATCTAATTTTCAGACACAGCTAGGTACTTCAAGACAAGATTTGCAAAATATTTTGGTGTGTTTGGTTGCAGGTAAGAATCTAAGCAGGCTAGATGTCTAAGTAGGAATAAGACATCATTATCTCTAACTATTAGTTCACAGTGTAAATGCACCTCGAATACCCAATGTAGTTCTTGAATCCCATTTCAAAAGAGATATAGTAGAAAATGAAAACAAAGATACCTCACAGGTGATAAAAGGTATGGCTTAGTTTTCATAAGAACTGTTGAGATATAATCAGGACCACTAGTCTCGAAAAGAGAGCAGGGAGGGATATGATAGGAGTTGTTAATATCCTGGATATTAAGATAAACGGACAACAACTGTCTTTATTAAGTAAAAGAACAGGAGGTATCAAATAAAATTGCCAGTTTGCAGATTAAAAACAAAGAAAAAGAGCAACTTTTTCACACTATGCATAGTTAAAAATAACACCTGGAAGTGTTATCTAGATTTTGCAGACTCTCTTGGACACTGTTTGATAGATGATAATGGGAGTAAGTGTTTTTTTAGAATCACAGAATCATAGCATTGTTTGTGTTGGAAAGTACCTTAAAGATCATATAGATCCAACACCCCTGCCATGGGCAGGAACATTTTCCACCAGATAAGGTTGCTCAAAGCCCCATTCAGCCTGGCCTTGAACACTTCCAAGGATGGGGCATCCACAACTTCTCTGGGCAACCTGTTCCACCCTCATAGTGAAGAAGTTCTTCTTTTAATCTAGATCTACCCTCTTTCAGTTTAAAGCAGTTGTTCCTTGTCCTGACACTACAGACCCTGGTAAAAAGTTTCTCTCCATCATTCTTACAATCCCTGCTTATTGAAGGCCACAATAACGTGTCCCCAGAGCCTTCTCTTCTTCAGGCTGAACAACCCCAACTCTCTCAGCCTGTCTTCACAGTAGAGGTGTTCTATCCCTCTGATCATTTTGTGACCCTCCTCTGGACCCACTCTATGACCCCACTTCATGAGGTACACACAGGCCCAACACTCAACCCTGTCAAGGTCCCTCTGAGTGCCATTCCATTTATGGAATCGACCACACCACTCAGCTTGGTGTCATCCACAAACTTGCTGAGAGTGCATTCAATCCCACTGTCTGTGTTAAACAGTGCCATTCCAAACATGGACCCCTGAGGAATGCCACCGGTCTTCATTTAGACATCGAGCCATTGACCCCAACTCTTTGAGTGCAACTGTACAGACAGTTACAGTGCTCGATCCATCAAATCCGTATCTCTCCAATTTAAGGACGAGGATGTCATGTGGGACAGTGTCAAATGCTTTGCACAAGTCCAGGTAGATGATGTCAGTTGCTCTTCCCTTATCCACCAATGCTGTAACCCCATAGTAGAAGGCCACCAAATATTTCAGGCAAAATTTGCCCTTAGTGAATCCATGTTGTCTGTCACAAATCGCCTCCTTACTTTCCATGTGCCTTAGCATAGCTTCCAGCAGAATCTGCTCTAGGATCTTGCCAGGCACAGACATGGGACTGATGGGTCTGTGGTTCCCTGGGTCTTCCTTTTTTCCCTTTTTAAAGTTGGGCGTTATGTTTCCCCTCTTCCAGTCAGTAGGAACATCATTTCACTGTTATGTTTTCTCAAATAGGATGGATAGTGCCTTAGCAACTTCCTCTGCCAGATCTCTCAGGACCCCCAGGTGCATCTCATCAGGTCCCATGGACTTGTGCACCTTCATGTTCCTTAGATGGTCTCAAACGTCATCTTCTCCTACAGTGGGTAGTTCTTCATTCTCCCAGTCCCTGCCTTCGCCTTCTCAACTTGGCTGGTGCGGCTTGAGCACTCGCCAGTGACAACTGAGGCAAAAAAGTCGGTGAGTACCTCAGCCTTCTCCGTATCACAGAATCACAGAATCACAGAATGGTAGGGGTTGGAAGGGACCTCTGAAGATCATCTGGTCCAACTCCCCTGCCAAGGCAGGATCACCTAGAGCAGGTTGCACAGGAATGTGTCCAGTCGGGTTTTGAAGGTCTCCAGAGAAAGACACTCCACAGCCTTTCCGGGCAGCCTGTTCCAGTGCTCCATCATCCTCACAGTAAAGAAGTTTTTCCTCGTGTTGAGGTGGAACTTCCTGTGCTGCAGTTTGTGCCCTTTGCCCCTTGTCCTATCATTGGGCACTACTGAAAAGGGACTGGTTCCATCCTCTCAACAGCCGCCCTTCAGGTATTTATAGACATTGATAAGGTCCCCTCTCAGCCTTCTCTTCTCCAGACTAAACAGCCCCAGGTCTCTCAGCCTTTCCTCATGTGAGAGATGTTCCAGTCCCTTAATCATCCTCGTAGCCCTCCATTGGACTCTCTCCAAAAGTTCCCTGTCTCTCTTGAACTGATCCGAGGTGACCAGGTGTCCTGTTTCCTTCCCAAGAGGGCCCACTTTTTCACTAGTCTTCCTTTTATCACCAATGTACCTATAGAAGATTTTCTTGTTGCTTCTGTACAGGAAAGAAATCAGTAAACTTGAACACATTCAACAGAGACAACCAAGATGATCAGACCTGGAGCACTTGTCCTGTGAGGTAAAGCTGGGGAGCTGGGCTTGTTCAGCCTGCAGAAAAGACAGCTTCAGGGGGACCTAAGAGCAGACACCCAGTGCCTATAGGGACATTATCAAGGAGACTTGCCAGGCTTTGCACAGGAGTGTGTAGTGGGAAGACAGGATACAATGAACATAAACTGAAAGAGGGGTGGTTCAGACTGTATAAGGAAAGGCTTCTTCACCACAACCAGAGCCAAGAAGTGGAGTAGGTTGTCCTTTGGACAGGAGGTTGGACTAGAAACCTGTTGATATCCTTTCCACTCTGAATTATCTTATGAACGTATGATCTAACTTTAGCCTTCTAAAATTCAGGTGTCTTTTCTATACTGTTTGTTTGATACCAGATCAACAGAAAGAGACACCATCTTCTAGACAACGTTTTCTCTTATCTCTTTAAGGCCTCATTCTTCAGATGAAATGGATTGTCCGAATGGAGGTACTTTTTCCATGGCTAATTTTAAGAAAGATCAATAACTTTCTGGGATCCTTTAGAAAAGTAAACAAGTTCCTTATTGTATTTGTCACAATGATACAATGTTAAGAGGAGTGAAAAATGGTCAAACTTAACAAGAGTCAGAAAAGAAAGGAATTAAGCACACACAAATCTCTGTAAGGCCATCTGCTTTTGTTTAGTTTAGTTTTTTAGAAGAGAAAAGAATTCTGTTAAGACACGTAAGTGAATACATAATATTTCTTTGAGTGAAAGACATTGACTGAGAATTGGGGGGTCCTATGAAAACTTCAAAGATGCTTTTTGAAATGTTAAAATCTTTATAGCTGTTGAACAAAAGGAGTGATCTACATACCTGACATCTCTGATTGTGGGTTGATGTTGGGATCACCCTGCATGGCT
>NW_010548288.1:0-4128 GCF_000687285.1 Phaethon lepturus
TTCTCACTCCTCTTTCCAGCTGCAATTGCTGCTGCCATTCTTTTCCCCCGCTTCTTAAATATGTGATCCCAGAGACACTACCACTGCAGCCGATGGGCTGGGCCTTGGCCAGCAGTGGGTCCATCTTGGAGCCGGCTGGCACTGGCTCTGTCGGACACAGGGGAAGCTTCTGGCAGGCTCTCCCAGAAGCCACCCCTGCAGCCCCTGAGGCTACCAAAACCTTCCCATGCAAATGCAATACATCAATGTGTTTTTTCCTACCATCTTTTCTAGTATACTCTCAGTTTTCCTATTTTATTGTTTTAGGCATAGATTTTCTTGATTTTCACTTTGATAAACATGTGATCAGACCTTGTAAACAGAGTTACATTTTCATGAGACTATCTGTGAGTTAAACATTCTCGAGGTTTAAAAACTAAAAGACATGACAGGATACTTAATATATCAAAAGTCCTCTTCTAAGATTGTGCGCTTTAGAGGTGTCACAGACTGAGTCTTCACTGTATTGGTTGAATGTTTACAGGTAGGAAACTGAAGTCAATCACCATAAAAAGAATAAAGCAGTTTTACTCTTAAGAGCATGGAAGGGGATGAAGAAGGCAATAGTCACTTATAGAAATCAAACACCCCAATATTTATGCAGTGCAGAAGAGACACTTACATGTACATAAAACAAATATTTCAGTCATAGAGATACAATTAACTAGGGCAATAATAAAAGTGGTTTTTTCCCCACTGGATTTACTTTCATGAGATGATTGCATTTTCTCCGTATGTAAGAATGATTTTGAAAAATTTAAAAGCAAAAACACTGAATAAATTTCTGAAGGGTTGCATATTAATAATCCCATTATATTCAATGTTAAGAGTAAAGGTAACAACAGTTAATTTAACCTTACTTTTACGGTATCCATGCTCACTGTCTTCAGTGCAATATTCTTCTGAGTTAAGTAATATTTATAGAATTAATAATACTTTTTATCTTTTCCAAAAACTATGTGTTTCTAAAAATGTACATGTGGTCACATTGTTCCCTCCTATTAATAAAAGTTGAAGCTAGCAAGACACTTTCAGCCCCAATGGCATTGTTACTATAAGCAACTATAATTAGACATTTTGCCTTTTTTCCTATTTTCAGTTCACCTCTAGGTCTAAAATCACATGTCAGAATTTGTTTGTTTAATTACGTATGCTTGATATCAAATTTATGGATGTCTGTTGCCCAAGCTGTTCTTTTTTTCTTTCTGGAGCATACATTCTAGTCTCCACTGGTAAGATGTTATCCTTTACTCAGTCAGTTCTTGATACAGAATCTCTGCTTCGGGATTCCTTTTCTTCAAAATTCTGTGAAGGTTAGTCAGAATAAGGGATTTGAACAATTTTTAGCTTTTTTCATTGTAGTTTTTCCCTCAAATGTGGTAATGGCCTCATTCTCAATCTCCAGCCTTCTTGCGCTTCTGTGAAGAACATTAGCATAATGCCAAACAAATGGGGAATAAAAGAATCAAAACTATTACTTATCAAGTTAAAAGATGTGGTTAACTCATGTGGCAGAAATATTAAGAAAGAAAGAGACAGTTTGCTTAAAATAGAAGAGGAAAAAAAGGGACGTGTTGACAGGCATGTAAAGGATACATACACTACCTTTGAGGCCCAGAATATAAATTGTGATAGAGCTCTTGCAAATATCTAGATAATACTGGAAGCATGTACAGCAGGACTGCTGAGTTCAATTTTAAGCGCTCTGAGCAAGAAATATGTGCATCATTTCAAAGAGCACTTCACTGAGTATTACAAGGAGATGATAAAATGAACTTTAATAAAAGAAAAAAAAATTGGTAAGGTAAGTCAGCAGAAGAAAAACTGGAAGGATACGTGACAAATCCTTCATAGATCTACAATGTATAACTATTATGAATACTTCATATATCAAGCAGATCCAAAAGTAATTGGCTAAAAATATATCAAAAAATGCAGTCTTATTGTAGGAGTTGTTAATCACTTAAAGAGTTTTCATAGAAAGGTCATGGAATCTCTGTCATCGTAGAGACTCTTCTGCTTGCTTGTTTTGTTTTGTTTTGTTTTTAATACAAGAGTGTATGACTGCATGATACACTCTGCATGATACACATGTATGACTGCATGATACACAATGACCCAGACATAGATAATGCTGATCCTATTTTGGATTAGGTAGGAGACTTCTTCCAGTCCCTTCCAGCCTGTGTTCTATAACTTCATGAATCAGGTTAGTAAAAACTGAGATAAACTACAAATGTAGGTTTTCAGACATATTTTTATATTTATTGACTCTAACCCACATATTGTAACCACTGCTTTTTATTTAAATAAAGTATTCTTATTTTTTGTTCCAAGATCTAACTCAGGCTGCCACCTGGCAATTCTTATTTTAAGTTTATGTTAGAAGGTAAGATTTTTTTTTTGTTTATTAGTCCCTCTATTAGTATACTAACCTCTGTGTTTACTTCTAATGTCTCTCTGGTGTTGTTTATTCATCAATAAGGTTTATGGCTTTTTCCTATAAAGGTTTCTTTTTTCTTTATCCTAGAGATAAAATACTAAAGATAGAATAAAATGTCTAAGAATCAAGGAAGTAGGAAGTTTAACAGAATTTCATTATTGCTTTCCAAAGACATTCTTTCTTTGGTTTATAACAGGTTTTGATCTTGGTTTTGGTTTTTTGGGGTAGAGTGGGGGGATTTGCAGGATTCATGGAATCATAGAATAGTTTGGATCAGAAGGGACCTTTAAAGGTCAGCTAGTCCAACTCCTCTGCAGTGAACAGAGATATCTTCAACTAGATCAGGTTGCTCAGAGCCCCATCCAACCTGACCTTGAATGTTGACAGGGATGCGGCATCTACCACCGCTCTGGGCAACCTCTTCCTGTGTTTCACCACCCTCAATGTGAAAAATTTCTTCCTTCTATCTCGTCAAAATCTACCCTCTTTTAGTTTAAAACCATTACCCCTTGTCCTATCGCTACAGGCCCTGCTAAAAAGTCTGTCCCCATCTTTCTCATAGGTCCCCTTCAGGTACTGGAAGGCTGCAATAAAGTCTTCCCAGAGCCTTCTCTTCTCCAGCCTGCACAACACCAGCTCTCTCAACCTGTCCTCATTGGAGAAGTGTTCCATCCCTCTGATCATTTTGATGACCCTGCTCCCACTCCAACAGGTCCATGTCTTCCCTGTGCTGAGGGCTCCAGATCTCCAGATGGGGTGTCACCAGAGCGGATTCCCAAAATGAAGGAATATTATTTGGACATGCACAATGCCATGTATATTTTGACATTTCATATGAACTCGTTCATATTATCCTAGCTTTGCTCTTCATTTCTTTTTCATGGCCATTTCAGAACAGTTCTGCTCCTGGAAAACAGGAGCTATCTGTTTGCAAGGGGAGTTTTTTGGCCTATATAAAGCATGTGGTTTAACTAAGACAAGAATGTTTGTTGTTCACACCTACTTGCCTGATGCATTAGTTTCATCATCACACTGGGTAACCCAAAGAGGAAAGTAACGATTTTGTATTCTCTGTTTTCAGCTGTTGTAAGTCTTTCTTCTGCAAGATTGTTGGCTTACTCTACTGCAGTCAGTGGAAAAGATGTTACTAAACACAAATAATATCCACTTAGAGCAGGTTTTGCAGGTCTTTAGTGTCTCATTCAAAAGGCATCAAGACAAAAATATTTTAAAAATATCTTTTAATGATTTTGTGTAAAGTTCTTTTACTTATTAAATTAATGTGTAAGTTTTGCAAATTCTCTGTAGGACTACTTTAAGAATATCATTGTGTTTCATTTATTAAACATCATACCCCGTAGAAAAAGGCTATCTACAGAATTCTAGACTTTATTTCAAAAGTAGAAAAATACTTAGTAAAACTTGGCACTAATAGTAAGTCCATTTTCTGAAGTCTAAAATCATTTACCATTGATTTCCCATACTCAAACTCTGGGACTACATGAATGAAATAGAATTTGTAACAACTGGGGGATCTACGAAAGTAGAGGTGCTTCAGGACACACATGATGTTGAAGAAAATAAGCAAGTTCCACTTGCTAACAATTTTTAATACAGGACAAAAATAAATAATCAAAATCCTAGGG
>NW_010548288.1:4159-11530 GCF_000687285.1 Phaethon lepturus
AGGATTAATATATTTCCTGTAAGTTTTGAATAGACTGATATGTATCTGGGCAGGTGTTAAACTAATTATTTTATTGTGGGATTATATCATAATATTCTTTTTTGAGATTACACTCGTATCATTATGGTAGAGTATATATTCGTACTGTTCTGATGGGGAAAAAAAAAGAAAACAGAAAGAATGTTAAGACTTTTTGAATACGTATAACAAAATATTATATTCAGCAAAGGAACCAAACCATAAAATATTTCATTAAATAATCCTGACTTACAGTTTACACAGTCAATTGAAACAAACTGCATACTTCAGTACATCTTCCTATTACTCGCAGTTTTTACATGCTTTTTGTTAGAACTTCATTACAAAGCTAGTGCTGTCATTCTATGTATGTCTGGTTAGTTTTACCTTCAGCTGCATTTTCCAACAATGCAGAAAGTAATTTTCTCGTCATTAAAGCCTAGACTGGGGATATTGCAATCTGGGGAGGGGGGGGGAACCAAGTAATGTCATCTATATGACAAATATAAGCATATCTGCTTTTGCCTACTGTCACGAATGAATAATTTAGGCTGCTTAAAGAATCACCATTGAAGATATCAGAAAGCAAATGATTTTAATATAAATTTGTAAAAAGCGCTACTTGACAGAATTCAATAGCAAGGTCGACTCTATTACTTATTCAACATGGAAAAGGTATACAGAGAGAAACCAAATTACAATTAAATTGGAATGATTTACTCATGTATCCAATTGAGTTAATGTGTATATTGAGGAGAGAAAGTAGGGGAGACCCTCCTGTTGAGTCACGACGTTCAGAGTGGACCGAAATCCAGCCCCAGTCCCAGACTTGGCCAATGGTTTATGACTAAGGTTAGGTAAGGAAAGTAAATGAATACCTTCCCATTGAGTCATAAGGTTCAGACTGGACACCCTTGCTTTCCCCCAGGCGAAACTGAGACTGAATGTTTGTGGTAAGTGTGTTTAACTGGGGTAGATAGGATCTTACTAAGCGGTGATGAAGCCAATGGATTTTGGGGTCCTGGTGTCTTTTTAAATGCTGGCATTACACCACCGAATGATCCCCGTTTGATAACAAGCAGAGTGGCATACTGGGCTGGTGGAATAGAAATGCTAGAGAGAGAGGCTCTGGTAATACCCGTTAGATCTTTAAATGACCTCTCTACTGTTGTCACAAAGGCTGCCTGTATCCAGGCTATGCATGAACGCAGAGCTCACAATGTGCCTTTATGAGCGATCGTAAATCATGCGATGTTAAAACCATTAATTAAGGGAGCCCCTGCTATACTTAAACCTTACCTTGTTGCAAAATGAGATGAAATTAAGAGAGATATGGATTTTAACGCACTATTAAACTTGAGGAATGCTATTGAAGATCAGGAAGAAGAATTGATACATAGAATCCTCCCTACCTGGGCAAAACTAATGCATGATATTATAAATCATGGGTGAGAAATGGGATGGGGTGATTTGCCTACTGAAAACAGGACTTCAGGTCGTAACGTTAGACAACTTAAGCAAACTCCCCAAACTATTTCAGACCCCACTGAACACACCTTAGAACCCAGGAGTGGAAGGAACTATATAATCAAGCATTAGGATTAAGCATTCCAAAAATTACAATTCAGAGAAAATCTCCTAGCATTATATAGAGCATAATTACTGCATTCCAGAAAAGACACCCCAAACACTCAGACACCAACACCAACTCCAAGAGGGAACAGTAACCCTTTCCCTCCCAAAAATCCAAAGTAAAAAAAAAGAGTAGTACCCAGATGGCAATTGGGCCTGCCTGTCCAATGAGTAGAACTTTATCAATGGATAAATTATAATGGCCCATACACTTTGAGCCCAGTTGACCTGTGACAAGAATTTGTAAAAATCCTAACAGATTCGAGAGCACAAATTTCAATATTAACACAACAGGGTAATAAGAAGCTGGGTATACAACCTGGACGGCAAAGAGTTAACCTCACTGGAGTAAATGGACCAAGTGTTCTTTGCCAAACTGCCAAAGCTAATCTATGGCTCCCGGGTGAGAAGCGTATGTCCTCTGCTCACTCTGCTGTTAAAGATCACAATGAAAATATCCTAGGTTTCAATGTTTTGAGTGGTCAAATCTGGTGCCTGCCGGATGGCAGTGTGTGGTCTTTTGGCTCACTGGAGTAAATGGACCAAGTGTTCTTTGCCAAACTGCCAAAGCTAATCTATGGCTCCCGGGTGAGAAGCGTATGTCCTCTGCTCACTCTGCTGTTAAAGATCACAATGAAAATATCCTAGGTTTCAATGTTTTGAGTGGTCAAATCTGGTGCCTGCCGGATGGCAGTGTGTGGTCTTTTGGCTCAAAAATCAAATTTGACCCTAACAAAAGTCAGGAGGCTACCGTGCAAATACTTTGTGCAGCCCCTTCACTCCCTGATTTGAACATTACTAACGTCCTTCAATACCTGATTTCTGCTGCGGCACAAAAAGGGATTTCTGAAGTAATAACTGATTTGGAAAAAATGACAAATTATCTCCAGAATCCACTCCCCATATAATTCACCTGTTTGGCCAGACAGGAAACCGGATCGGAGATGGAGATTAACTATTGATTACCGGCGCTTAAATGCTAACACAGGCCCATTAACAGCTGTAGTACCTAATGTTGCAACTTTAACAGCCACCCTCCAAGCAGCCGCACACCCATGGATGGCAGCGCTAGACATAAAAGATATGGTTTTTATGGTCCCCTTACAAGAAAAGAATAAAGAGAAATTTGCTTTTACTTGGGAAGGCGTACAATACACCTTTAACAGACTCCCACAGGGACATAAACATTCACCCATGATTGCTCATGCTGCACTTGCTGAACTTTTACAAACAGTCTCACTCCCTCAAGATGTGAAACTGTATCAATATATAGATGATATTCTAATTGGAGTAATCTCTTCAGAAAAAGTGGGAGAGGCAGCATCGGCAGTATGGCAAGCGTTATAACAGGCAGAAGTTGAAGTCCCACCTGAAAAATGTCAGGGACCAAGCAAAGAAGTAAAATTTTTACGTACTTGGTGGATTACAGGTAGTGCAGAAGTTCCACTGGACACCTTAAATAAAATAGTATAGATGATATTCTAATTGGAGTAATCTCTTCAGAAAAAGTGGGAGAGGCAGCATCGGCAGTATGGCAAGCGTTATAACAGGCAGAAGTTGAAGTCCCACCTGAAAAATGTCAGGGACCAAGCAAAGAAGTAAAATTTTTACGTACTTGGTGGATTACAGGTAGTGCAGAAGTTCCACTGGACACCTTAAATAAAATAGAACAATTACAGATGTCCCAGTCTCCAAGGCAATTACGACAAATTATGGGTACTTCAGGATATTGTCGAAAACATGTACCTGGACTTTCTATCATTGCTCATCTGTACGCAATTTTATGGATTTATCCTGCATCATAAAAAGGGGTAATCCATTTGGCCTTCCCCACAGAAACGTTTTCCTTCTTTTCTTTTACAGGAGAATATTAATCTACTTCCATGACAGCAACAGCAGCATGCTGTTTACCCAGTCTTGCTTTCCCTCTTATTCAGAATAAGTATGATCCCTCCAATTTAGGCACAAAATCTTCGGGACAATGCATTACTAAATTATACTGAAAGTGCCAAAAAATTTTACTGAAAGATAACCTGGAACAATGCAACCAAATTTGAAAGGGAATTCCAATCTTGGTGGCATCTAATTAATTTTGCTTATGACTCACAGCTTTTTTTTTGACAATACACAATGCTTCAGCATACACTATATACCAAATAATTGCACTGGGATTAAATTGTCATGGAACTGTCCTGTATCCATTAGGATATAGAATGTGGGCCCAACAAAACAGAAACAAATGGCAAACTGTCAATGATGATGCATATGTGGTATGGGAACAACAAGGTTTTATCTGTGAAAGTAATACTATCAAGGCTCAAGGTATTTGTCTCGATACCAAGCCAAATGTTTGTCGTTTTGAAGTCCGTCCTAATGAAACCACTGAAACTGTGCTGGTGTATATTGGAAATGGATGTGTTTGTATAAGAACCCTTTGTGATTCTGTATTTGCAGATGACATGACTGTGGAGACAAGCAACTACTCAAATATTTGTGCTTATAACTTTACCAAAATTATGGGATGTGACTTTAATTATTCAGCTCCTGTCACACCTTATCAATTTCTACAATCTAATTATATATCCTGTCAAGATTTACTGCCTACCCCTATTGGGATGAGTCTCACACTGGTGAGAAAACTGTTACAACATGATGGCGTGAGTCTACTACTAGAACGCATCCAAAACAATGGACACCTCCATTTGGCCTTCCCCACAGAAACGTTTTCCTTCTTTTCTTTTACAGGAGAATATTAATCTACTTCCATGACAGCAACAGCAGCATGCTGTTTACCCAGTCTTGCTTTCCCTCTTATTCAGAATAAGTATGATCCCTCCAATTTAGGCACAAAATCTTCGGGACAATGCATTACTAAATTATACTGAAAGTGCCAAAAAATTTTACTGAAAGATAACCTGGAACAATGCAACCAAATTTGAAAGGGAATTCCAATCTTGGTGGCATCTAATTAATTTTGCTTATGACTCACAGCTTTTTTTTTGACAATACACAATGCTTCAGCATACACTATATACCAAATAATTGCACTGGGATTAAATTGTCATGGAACTGTCCTGTATCCATTAGGATATAGAATGTGGGCCCAACAAAACAGAAACAAATGGCAAACTGTCAATGATGATGCATATGTGGTATGGGAACAACAAGGTTTTATCTGTGAAAGTAATACTATCAAGGCTCAAGGTATTTGTCTCGATACCAAGCCAAATGTTTGTCGTTTTGAAGTCCGTCCTAATGAAACCACTGAAACTGTGCTGGTGTATATTGGAAATGGATGTGTTTGTATAAGAACCCTTTGTGATTCTGTATTTGCAGATGACATGACTGTGGAGACAAGCAACTACTCAAATATTTGTGCTTATAACTTTACCAAAATTATGGGATGTGACTTTAATTATTCAGCTCCTGTCACACCTTATCAATTTCTACAATCTAATTATATATCCTGTCAAGATTTACTGCCTACCCCTATTGGGATGAGTCTCACACTGGTGAGAAAACTGTTACAACATGATGGCGTGAGTCTACTACTAGAACGCATCCAAAACAATGGACACCACACTCTGACCCCTGTTCACCACGATGCAGCAGAAATACACCGTGTCTTGTAAAAAGTGAACAGCAATGGTAATTCTGAACTGGATGCTACATCCCCTCCTAATTCTACTGAATCTTGTTACAGTATGTTTATTGTCAAACGTTATTCTATGCATCAAAACTTGGTGAATGGCACACTAAATTATGTTAGTGCAAAAACCTCCTCACTATATCTCTCTCCCAAGATAAAGCCCCCCCAAAATAAAAATTATTGGCAAGCTCAATAACCCAAGGACTGGGTTATTTAGTTATTGTGTTCATGAATAAAAAAAATTAAAAAAACTACACTCTTGTTTTGTTTTGTCATGTAGAGCTCATTTTCTCCAAAATGTTGAGGAATGAACTTGAATTTGGATTGTAAAGACCATGACAGCACTGACAACTTTTTAAAATATATTGAGACCAAACCAAAGTTGATTTCAGTGGCAGCAAGGTCACTACCAAGATAGGTTATACATCAAGTTCTTTTCTTTAATCTACAGATGTTATAGAGAGGTAGCTGACTGACAAATGTTAGCAATTTAAAACCTGCACATGCTAATCACACCAAAAAAGTGTTTTTCCTACCCAAAGTATTTGGATTTATGTTTTGCATTTGCTTCTGTTTAGGGTCTCTGAATTTTCACAGAGATTTTGTAATGCACCACATATCTTTAAGACTTTATATGTTTTGGAATGAACAACTATTTGAGAAAAAAAAGTATTGTATCAGTTATTCCTTCTAAGACATTACAAGGGAGAAACCTAAAGCATATTATATTTTAATATTTTAATTTTCTTTTTCTTATTCAGACTATTTTGTATATCATGTAATATTTGGATTTACTATGGAATTTTCATTTGTTTGTCCTTACCAGGCAAAGGGTATGCTAAGACTGACATTAATAAGACTTATTAAGGTAGAATTGCACAACTTTAAATCAGATGTAAATATTACATTTTATTTTTAAATAGGATTTTCAGACATTAGATAACCAACCTGAATATTAGAAGGGTGAAATACTTAATCCAGCTACACAAAATTCTCTGACAGAAACTAGAAATCAGTGTGTGTCTGAGTCAAGGAGCTTGGCTGACGTTACTTGTTTGTGTGGCCTACTTACTTTTTCTTTGTGTTTCATCACAAGATAAATTCTTAGTAAACAATTGTGATCTGTAGTCTGGTTGATCAGACGATGCTGACTATCCTTCCTGCTACAAGCCACTACTTCACACTACAATTATTAGTTTAATAAACTATTTATTTCCCATAAGAAATTCTTTATGTGTTACAGTGATTGAAGAGGCAGCATGAGGATAGACAACATCTAATAGGACTTCAGCAAGACAGGTAGTGCTACAATCTCCTTATTAAAATGCATCACAGAAAGATACCTGAGTTTCCACAAATGGGTACCAGTCATATAGGCACAGGCTTTTTAATCAATTTAATAGATGAGAAAAATATTTTGGTATTGAATTGCAGACCTCCTTTGCACTGCTAGTTAGATATAAATGCCCTCAAAAAAAAATTGCATTTGGAACATAAATATTACTTAGGTAAAATTCTGTGTACAGGGATTTATGCAAATATGCAGATTCATAATAGTTGAATGAAAGCCTAGTCCCACAGAACTGAACAGTAAAAACTTTGCTTATTTTGGTAAAGACAACATTATCACCCTTATCTTCTTGTTTTATTTTGATTGAAGCCTTATTTTTTATACAAAGGAATATTTAAATATCAATTTTTCTCTTAAGGTCTAAGTATAGATCTTTGACAAGGAGTTTACGTTAGCTTATAACTTCATCATGCAAGTCTAACTAACAAGGATTAAAAGATTAAAGAGATAATCTTTGTACTATGTGGTACTTTGTAACACACATTGTTCTATGTTTTATACTCAAAGAGTTTCCTTTTAATTTCAAAGAACTTAAAGAATTTTTAAACTGAAAGAATCACATGAACTCTGATGACACTCATTCAATCTGAAAAGGTCGATTGCCAGGTTTGTTGTGTTCACAGCAGGCGCAGAAGAAATACAGGTGGTCTCTCTAGGCTGTTTGGAAATGGGGAGAATTGTTTGCTTTCTCCCATATTATTTGTCATTTCCAGGAAGAAAG
>NW_010548288.1:11561-17990 GCF_000687285.1 Phaethon lepturus
CAACAAAGGTGGATCTGACTATGTTCAGACCTGAGGAGTTTTGCATGGTAATGTTGAGGGTAAAGAACTCTTAATATCACGTTTCATTTCTTTTACTGTTTAAAGCCACTCTGTAAGCATGCACAGGAACAGCCCTGATGGCAAGTTCAAAAATTGACTTTAGAGAGTAAAACGAAGATCACAAGATACTGTATTTTTGAGATTTGCTAGGAACTGGAGCAGTGGCAAAAAAGTTCAGAGGTGAAGTAACTTGCTTCCTTAAGGTGAAATTAGTATAATTTTTATTTATTTATGTTTTCCCAGAAGGTAATTATTTTTCCATTAAATATATCAAAACAGCAGCACTGTTCATGTTTAATAAAATTTTAGATTTTCTTTTTCCCCCCCCTCCAAAAATATGCACAGGAGATGTGGACTAGGATCTCTACTTGTTTATTTCAGGGACTATGCCTATAAATAGTGAAATACACTAGGGTAGAGTTGACCCAGAAGTAAAATTCTTGACAGAGCTACAAAACAGTCTTAAAAACAGTTTTAGAAAGAGACAACTGAATGTCTCATGGGTTCATATGTCAGTATTTATTATAGATAAGAAAGTTATTATTATTTCATTTTATATAAATGTCACCAGTATTTAGATGAGAAAAATATTCCTTTGCTCAATATATGTGTTTTGCTTTATGATTTATTATAACAGCAGTTATGACTGCCATTAACAAAAGCTTTGTGTATGTATTTGGAGAGAGTCCCTGTCCCAGTGAGTTAAAAGTTTTCTAAAATGAAACTTTTTAATGCTTCTTACAGTACTCACTGTACTTCTTTCATGTATAAAGTGGTAGCTGAAATCTCCTTTTTTTCCCCAAAGAGATTTTGAAAGGTTTTCTGTGATTAGTTTATTCTGAGGTTGAACAAAGGTTTTGAATGTGTGAAACTGCCTTTTCCTGTGGATCAGTTCACTTACCCTGACAGAAATCCTTATGCAGACTTAAAAGACAACTCTGTTAGTCTCCATCAGAAGCTTCAGAGGAGGGGAAAAAAAAAAGTGTGGAGATTGTGTAAATAAAGCAGAGCATCAGAAGTCAGGAAGAGATGGAGGCACTGTGTGTACAGGAAAGGGGTTTTGGAAGAAGACGGATGGTGCCTGATGCTCTGAATTATCATTAGTGGGCTCCTGTCTCAGCTGCATGCTGACCTGGGGGACACACAGCACAGCTCGCGCTTACCAGGAAAAATTGATGGCAAAATTTGTGTCTCAAAAAATATTGGCCACACTAACCAAGCACTCTGCCTGGGCTTTTTGCTCCGTCTTCGCAGAGCCTGTAGGCACCAGTGCTCTATCTGGAAATGGATAATGATTGCCGCAGTGCCCCTCCCCTCTCCTTTCTCTTTTTGGTCACCCAGTAAAATAGACTTCAAGAGTCATGGAGAAACCTAGGAAACGTCATGCTGAACAAGACAAGAGGTGCAGAAATCCTGTATCCTGTTTCTGACAGTTACAATCACTAGAAGATTCAGACAAACTGTTGAAGCCCATGGCTCTGCACATGCAGAGTAATCCAACACTTAGATCATATCCAGGTCTCTATTTTTCATGGACAATCTTCAGCTCTGAAGCAGAAGCTTTAATAACCTTTCCAATATTATGATTAGTCATAATAGGAATTGATAGTTTTGGTTTCAATAGAAACATCCTGTCTCTCTGAATTTTCTCAGATATTGGTGCAGAGGTCTTCTGCAAATGAAATACAATAATATGAATAAATTTGTTTATTCATCTTAATTTTAAGTTGAATACTTCTAGTTAAATTGAATTACTCCTTTTTAGTTTTGTAAAACAGAAACTCCTGGGTAGATTTTTCACTATTTTATTTCCTTTAATATTATTACTATTAATTATCTCCTTTCTAAGGTAAATTATCATAGGCTTCTCAGCATCTTTTTATATGTAAGTTATTTGTTTTTCCAGACGTTTTCATTTTCTCAAAGCACCTTGCTTCTGAGACAAGGATATTGTGTTATGAGTATAAAATATTCTGAATGAGGTATCCCTGGTGTTTTATACAAAATATTCATACATTTTAACTTCAGTTTATTCTTTCTGTAATATAATTTTAGGTTTATTTTTGGAACACAGCTGCATAATGAAGATAAATCTTTGCTGAGTTATTAATAATAATATCCCATATTTTTCTGAACTGATAGGGCCTATTTTATATCTTGCAAAGAATATTAGTAGTTTTATTTTCTACTTACTGTTATGTGTGCATCAATAGACATTATTTTGGGATCCCATTTCTCTTTATTTTCTAACCTTGATTTGTGACAGTATGTGTATAATATTTAGTACAATATAGTCCTAATATCAGCTGGTGCTCATACGGCTACTATAACATAGAGCTTAGACTATTTTTTTTTCCAATATGGACTTTAATCTTTGCAAATTAAAACAATTTCAAATTATTTCTTTCCTGTGACAGTTCACATTATAAGGCATGGCTAACACCACATGTAAAACTCATAAACAAATGAAGTAATCATCCATCGGTCTCTTCTTTCTCATGCAGATATTGTGATACGAAAGAGAAACCCAAGCTCCCCTTTCCTGACCGCTGAAGGCTGACTGTGATGGCTGTTGGCCTACCTGAAGAGATTCATCCAGATTCAGTTAGGCTCTGCAGAACTGAGTGGACTATTTTGACGTTCACATTTATAAGGCATGGCTAACACCGCATGTAAAACTCATGGTAATCATCCATCGGTCTCTTCTTTCTCATGCAGATATTGTGATACGAAAGAGAAACCCAAGCTCCCCTTTCCTGACTGCTGAAGGCTGACTGTGATGGCTGTTGGCCTACCTGAAGAGATTCATCCAGATTCAGTTAGGCTCTGCAGAACTGAGTGGACTATTTTGACTTTGCCTGAAACATTGTTTTATTTTTTTATTCTCAATAAACCACCACACAGTAGTGTAGTGCAATAAAAATTAAATAGAATACGCACCAATTTTCCACTTCAGTTTGTAAAGATTTCAGAAGTCCTTTTCTGTCATAAAATCCAAGCACATGAGGTTTCACTCAGAATGTCTTTGCATGTTCTGAAATCTTAAAGTTCTTATATACACCAGAAAAATGACTTGCTACTGTTCAGATTTTCACTTTTGTACCTTCTGTGGTATACCTATATTTTTGGAAACTTTTACAGAGCTTCTGCAATATATTTAGGCTCCAGCCTTGCAATATTGCACATGTAGAAATATTAACATGATTGGAGACCTATTTAATGCCTGAATAGTTTTGGATTAACTCTCCATTCTCAAACAATGATTCCAAGGTTATTCATAAGTACCAAATTTCAAAGTCTAGGAGTGCAGAAACAAGAAGAAAATTGTGTGTTTTATAAAAGTGATCTTTCATATTTTCTCATTTATTCTTTATTACTGCTTTCTCTGTCAAAGACTTCCATTCCTTTGAACCTATGAATTGGATGTTACTGCTATGAGATCAGCAAATATCTGTGCCTTGGGCATTACATGTTAAGAACACAGTACCTATTACTTTGCGAAAAAAATACAAGACTCGTTTCTGCAAATGCCTGATCTGAAGAGAGAGTCAGCAGTACCATAGGCTCAGAAATACTAGCTAAAATATTTCACCTTTTTCAAGGCTTTCCAAATGCTGAAAATATGAATTAACTCTTAGATGTTTTAATGAAATGCAGAGATAAAAGTCAGCCTATGGAACTATGAAAAATTGGAGTTAGAAAATTAGGATAAGAAATTAGGAATTGGAATGAGAAAAGGTGAAAATAATCTCACGTCTGTGAACCTTTTGTCTCTTCCAATATATCTGGTATAGCCTAATTCACATACAATATGCATAGCACTTTTATAGACCTTATCTGTGTATCACATTACAGGTAGAAAATTTAAAAGTATGATTAAACACTTTTTTTTTTTTCCTGCATCTTTGAATATAAGCCTTTTTCATTTCTTTCCTCTGATGTGAGGGAGCAGGCAGATGTGACACACATGCTTCTTGAAATGCGTTATCATCATGCACTTAAGAGCTCTTCTGAGTGAATTCATCACTCAGAAAAAACAGAATGGCTTGAAGCAACTGATCACTGGAGGGGAGTTATCCGCTTATGAACCTTCAAAAGGTTCAGAAAGTTGGGTCTAGCACCCTTCATCCAGCTCTGTTAAGACAGGGAGTGAATGTAAGTGGTATATTTCTAGAGTCAATTGGGAAACATCTGCGGTGAAGATACAAAACATCACAACAGAGCTTTAAGTCAGCTGGCATCTATGTCATTATACACTAATCTGTTTGTCACCACAAAAGTACTTCATATGTATTTTATCCTTCCTAGTTTCCTACTTAGTCTTTCCAGTTTCCTGTTTATATTCTGTGTCATTTCAAGAGATTTTAAAAAAAAAATCTACATTATGGGCAGACCATGGAAGGAGGACATTGAAGACATTTCTTTTTTTATACACAGATGTGCCTTTTGACAGCGTTGTCTGGATACAGGCTGGGAACATACAAAAACCTCCAATCTTGGCTCATACTCAAGACCTAAAGTACACTATGGAAGATACTGACAAGCCATTTTAGATGAAGCATTAAGAATTAAGAAATGCTTAAGAAGAAACACTTTTTACTTTTTTGTGAATAAGCAAAGAAGTAAAATTTGACATATGGCTTAGACTTGTCAATATACTTAGTAACTGTTTATATACCAGTCTGGCTCAAAATCCCAGTGGTATGTGAACTCCTTTTTTCTTGTAAGGGAAAAATTACTTTATAGGTGGTTTATTTTACTGAAAACATCCTAAATCTGTAAACCAGCAGCATTCAGATTTGTAACTCCATCTTCACACATTTTTCCCTAAAGCTTCTATATCCGCTTCTCTCAGTACCCCAGAATAGACCCTTATTATGATGCATCATCAGCTCTCTTGGCTCCCTTTTTAATAAGTTTGGAATGTTTAAAAAAGATATAGAAATTATTTTTGGATTATGTACAGGGAGGAATAGGAAATTAAAAAGAAATGAAGGAAGATACAGGAGCATGAATTATTTATCACAGTTAGTAAGAACCTTTTTTTCTTTACTATTAACTGCATTTGTCTTAAAATATATATTTAATGTTTCTGAATATTAACTTATAGACCATCATTATCTCTTATTAATGTATGGGAACATTTGCATTTGACTATGTTTTATCCAAATTGCATTCATATATTTTCTAAAGGACTAAACTTTATCATGGTCAGACAGAATAGGCATGTTTTGGTGCATTGTATATTCCTTTTAGGCTCTCACCAATAGCTATCAATAACTAATCAAAAATCTTTTCAACTACTGTCCTGGTTTCAGCCAGGATAGAGTTAATTTTCTTCACAGAAGCTAGTGTGAAGCTGTGTTTTGGATTTGGGATGAGAAAATGTTGATAACATACTGACGTTTTGGATTGTTACTGAGCAACCAAGGACAGTCCAGCTTCTCGCGCTGGGCTGCCAGCGAGCAGGCTGGGGGTGCCCGGGGAGCTGGGAGGGGACACAGCCAGGACAGCTGACCCAGGCTGGCCAAAGGGATATTCCATACCATATGATGTCATGCTCAGTATGTAAAGCTGGGGTGAAGAAGAGGAAAGGGGTGGGGGGATGTTTGGAGTTATGGTGTCCGTATTCCCAAGAAACCATTACGTGTGACGGAGCCCTGCTTCCCTGGAGATGGCTGAACACCTGCCTGCCCATGGGGAGTGGTGAATTGATTCCTTGTTTTGCTTTGCTTGCGTGTGTGGCTTTTGCTTTACCTATTAAACTGTCTTTATCTCAATCCATGAGTTTTCTCACACTTCTACTCTTCTGATTCTCTCCCGTCCCACTGTGGGGGAGTGAGAGAGCAGCTGCGTGGTGCTTGGTTGCCAGCTGGGGTTCAGTCATGACAACTATGCAAAAATTTCTTATTAACTTCTATGTCTCAACTGAATTTGTGTTCATGTACAAATTATTGAAGCCTTAATAAGGCTGCAAATATTTAATGATGCATTCATGAACCAACTTGCATAGATTCTCATTTGTCCTAATATCTCTTTGTGTTTATGAAAAAATTAGGTACTTGTCTTACTAAAAGGAGTAGAGCTAATATCTTCCTAATTTTTTCAAACCAGTGAAGCTATGTAGATGTACCATACTACTGGTAGCATCTTGATTCCTAGTTCCCAAGATCATTCACAGGAAAATAACAATGTTTAGAACATGCATAGAAAATATAATTATAGTCCTGGTTTTAGTTATTGTTTTCATCTTGAAGAAACTGTTCTTCCAGATATTTCTATATAATTGTAGGTATAGGTATAAATATAGGTACAGGTATAGATATAGATAGATGACGCAGATATAGATATATAGATACAGATACAGAT
>NW_010548289.1:0-707 GCF_000687285.1 Phaethon lepturus
CTGCACAGCTTGTCCCTTCCATTTAGGTACAATTCGTACATCAGGTTGACACTTCTTAGAACTCCACCCCGTCGTACTCCTCGTCCCTCCTTTTGTTGGGGCATACCTGCAAGTAAACGGAAAAGTGCTGCTCGACCATATATACGATTGACAAGTCAGAAATCTGGTATGATCCATCCCAATGTAATCAATTTGCCAAGTTTGCCAGAGTGTTTTCCCTGCCCTAATATGTAAAGGTGGGGCTTGATTTGGATGATTCATTTTTAATTGTAGGTGACACTGTGGACAGTGTGTTATTGTCTTTTCACAGTCAGCCAGTGTAGCAGACCACCCTCTGGCTTGGCATTCCTTATACAGATCAGCTTTCCCAGTGTGGCCACGCCTCTCATGTAGCCATTCCCTTAATCTTACCCACTCCTCTGCATCCATACTCTCATCTGCCTCTAATGTACATATGCGGGTGAGGCAGTCAACTTTATTATTCCAGTGGGCAACCTCAGTTATGGCTTTATCATGTGCCTTTACCCCTCCTATTTGTAGTGTCTTTTCCTTTCCCACTTCCAATAGCTGCTTCCAGTCCTCTGTTCTCCACGCTGGGACCCGAGTGACTTGCCAATCATTAGTTTCCCAATGTCCTATCCATTCCGTTGCCCCTTTGAACACTGCATAAGAGTCAGTATATATAGTTTGAGCTCCATGTTTCACAG
>NW_010548290.1:0-34811 GCF_000687285.1 Phaethon lepturus
TGGAGTGGGTCCAGAGGAAGGCCACCAAAATGATGAGACGGATGGAACCCCTCTCCTGAGAGGACAGGCTGAGAGAGTTGGGGTTGTTCAGCCTGGAGGAGAGAAGGTTCCAGGGAGACCTTATTGCAGCCTTCCAGTACTTGAGGGGGCCTTATAAGAAAGATGGGGACAGACTTTTTAGCAGGGCCTGTAGCAATAGGACAAGGGGTAATGGTTTTGAACTAAAAGAGGGTAGATTCAGACTAGATCTAAGGAAGAAATGTTTCACCATGAGGGTGGTGAAACACTGGCCCAGGTTGCCCAGAGAGGTGGTAGATGCCCCATTCCTGGAATCATTCAAGGTCAGGTTGGACGGGGCTCTGAGTAACCTGATCTAGTTGAAGATGTCCCTGCTCATTGCAGGGGGGTTGGACTAGATGACCTTTAAAGGTCCCTTCCAACCACAATTATTCTGTGATTCTATGATTCTCTGCACAACCTTGGGGAAACACATGAGGAGCAGATGGGGAGGTCAGGCTCCCGGTCACAGTCACACAGCTGGGCTGGAGCAGCAAGACTTTCCCCAAGGGAAGCACGGGGACAGAAGAAATTATGCACTCTGAAAGTGGCCGAGCCTGCGCTGAGAGCTATCAGCTGAGCATCAGTGCTCGAGGCAACACCTACCCCTGCTCACCTGGCTGTTACAGCACACAAAAACTGTTTGGATCTGATTCCCCAGCCCTTGCCTTCAGACCCTCCTGTTCTTAGTTTGTAGAAACAACAACATCAGCTTATTTTTCCTCATGGCTAAGATTCCTGCAAGCCTGATGGGCATAATGGGCATGAGAAGATATTTATCTGATGCTGGAATCACAGCTTATGTGCTGGTAGCTGTTCTCATACATTGCAAACTGTTTTATTTGGTACAACTGTTTGGGTCTGGTGTTATTGCAGGCACACTGAAGATTTATATCCAGATTTTTGAAGGCCTAGAATGCTTATGGTTTTATTTACTTTAATAGTATTTTTTAATATTAAAACTTTGGTGTATAACCTAAAAGGGAAAAGGATTTAACAGCTAAGAAATTATGGTCCTTTTCTGGCTCTGGTCCTGGATTTACCTGCAATTACTCCCTAGCACATCATTAATATACTGATTGGTTTTATCCTCACCATTACTATTAGTGGTCAATATCTCTCTGCATAGTGTGGAATTTAACCACCGTAGGAACTGCAGAGGGGAAAAAAAAAAAAAAGGAGTGTATTTTTTCTGATGCTGCAGGAAGGCAGAGGGAAGGCCAGTGTTACCTCCCCGCTGCAGACCTACAGGCTGACTTCGGACATTCACAGGTACCACGAGCATTCAGCATCCCCGTGTGTTTTGGATTTGTGCTGAGAATAGTGTTGATAATTCAGGGATGTTTTCATTATTGCTGAGCAGTGCTTACACAGAGTCAAGGCCTTTTCTGTTCCTCATACCATCCCACCAACGAGTAGGCTGGGGGTACACAGGAGCCAGGACAGCTGACCCCAACTGACCAAAGGGATATTCCATACCATATGACGTCATGCTCAGCATATAAAGCTGGGGAAGAAGAAGGAAGGGGTTGAGGTTCGGAGTGATGGCGTTTGTCTTCCCAAGTAACCATTACGCGTGACGCAGCCCTGCTTCCCTGGAGATGGCTGAGCACCTGCCTGCCCATGGGGAGTGGTGAATGGATTCCTTGTTTTGCTTTGCTTCTTTTGGGTGTGTGGTTTTTGCTTTAACTATTAAACGGTCTTTATCTCCACCCACGAGTTTTCTCACTTTTACTCTTGTGATTCTCTCCTGCATCCCACGGGGGGTTGAGCAAGGGAGCGAACGGCTGCATGGGGCTCGGTGGCCAGCTGGGGTTAAACCACTACAATCTCACAGGATACACCTTCGACTGGGCACTACTTACCTACGACAGCCTTTGCCCCATGACTGTGGGTCATGAGCCCTAAGGGGGATGGAGAGGAGTCACAGACAGAGCCAAGGGATGTTATATCACAGGTCAGTGAGAAAAGGAGTAGCGACAGTGTAGGAAAAAATGTACTAACTCACTGGTTTGCATTAAGTAGTATTTAATTGCTGGCAAGAGCTCAGTTGCAAGAAAGTGGGGAAACATGCAAGCGGCTGTGACCGAAGGGGCTGCGCTGCTGCCGGCCCCGGGAGGTACCCAGGGGCACAGAATAATTGCACCCTGCAAAGCACTGGGTTTACGTTCCAGGTTAGTTGGCCAGAGCACTAGATTGTAATCCTTTAGTTGACTGAAGAATAACTAAACAAAGTAATACGGCCCATCTTGACTAATGTTTAATAATATAAATACTTCCTCAATGCAGTAAACCTCTGCATTAAAGCACTCCTTCTTTTCCATTAGGCTATTTGTATATTTTTATGGTTTTTTTCATTTTATCAGCAATTTTACTGTCCATAAGGACATATAGGATTTGTTCAGCGAATTATTTATTCTGTATTTGTTGCTGATTGATTGTTATTTTGCTTACAATAAATCCAGGGCCTCCCCTAGCAATGTTTTCCAAGCAAATTTCTCACTGACAGAACTAGAAAATCTGGAGGGTCTGACCCTGTCTTGAAACAAAAAGGAAAGATAAAGTTAATTTTGATGAAATTATAGCTGGTTCCCCACACACCTTAGGTGGATGTTCCCCAGCGATGGCGCTGGGCAGCAGGGTACGATCCAGGCCACCGCCTCAACGTGCCTAGCGATTTCATTACGGGGGGCTGGGGACCAGAAATGCAAGCAGACCTCGCCGTTTCCAAATGCAATTGTTTTTCACCAATCAATAAAACTTCCTCTGGTGCCAAAAGCTTTTCCCTGCAAAGGAGAGTGAGGAGCCAGCTGAATGCGGTTTAATGTACTTAAATGTTGGTGCGGGTTATTGTGCTCCTCCTCTTCATGCCCTGAACCTTTGTCACCATAAGGGGGAGAGACTATTTTGAGTGTTGTTATTAATATGGATTCTGCACTTTAAAGCTTCTTCAAAAGCCTCTGTGACAATATCCTCCAATGCCCCAGAGAGCAAAGCAAACCCCTTGGGAGCAGAAGCCTAAAAAGCCTGACCCGAAGGGGTCTTCACAGCATTTCACACCCATCTGACAAATGAACCGAAGTTAAGTTGCTGGTTATGGCAGTGCCTGTGTCCTGTTTGGAAAACTCCAACTCAGCCTTAGTGTTTGGGGCTTCAGACATGCATTTGTCTAGGCATATCCTGAGCTGCTGTTTGTTGTCCCTGAGGGGGAGTCTCTGTGACACCTCTTGAGAAAGGGCTGTTTCACCATGTTATAAAAGACCTTTTCACGACGTGATTTGAGATTTCATACATGCACACTGGTTACTGACGTTTGTAGGCTGTGATATATTCCAGCGAGACATACTGTGTCTTCAGACCGAAGAGTCTGCCACCTAACCAAGGGCAGCTCAGGAGCAGATGTTATGCCGAGGAGGAAGTTCAGCACTGAGCAACGATGGCGAGAGAGGTAGATGAAAAATGCATTGCACCCTTTGGCTTCAACTCACGGATGTCTACCACAAACTTGGTCCCATCTCCTTGTTTTGCCTTGAAATAGCATATAGAAAAGGCACTAGATGGTATAAAGGCCCCCCCGCCGTGTGAATTTGTGTGAATGGGCTCTATAGCTACCTGTGAATGTTTGTGAACAAATAGGAACCAGAAAACGAGAGGCTGAAGAGAGAACCAGAAGGAAAAGTCTATGGAAGTTTCCCAAGGACTGATGGGCTCTGGAGACTGGCAGACCCGCTAAATCCACAAAACCGATGAACTCAGGACATTCAACATCCACCAAGTCTGCACAAGGCCACCAGCACATGCTGGCATCACTTGTGGGCTGTGTCCCTTGGTCTGCACCCACGAGGCTGCCAGATGCTTAACATGGACAAAAAAAACACAGGATCACATATACACCGATGAGGAAAAGGCCCCACCAAGAGGATGCCTCAAGAGCATTCCAGAAGCTGGTGGTACCTCTGTGCAACCCTCTGCTCCCGAGGACACGGCTGGGTTGGGCTCCTGACTGCATCTTCCATTGCTGCCCGTGAGGATGTGCATGTGCTGGGTGAAAGCCACCTAATGGCAACACTTCCATGGCCAAAGAAAACTCGAAGGTTGTGGTCTACATCTCCTCCACCCCATGAGAGGAAAGGGGATATGCAATAATTTTTATCTTGTTTAAATGCAAAAATCTGAAAATACTGAATTGTTAATGGTGTGCCCTACTTGCCCAAAGGTAATCACACCGTGCAAAAGGCATATGCTGCCTCAGCAGATACATTGGCTGCAGAGAAAATAAATGGATCCACTTTGGTGGGGAAGAGGAAAAGCATATGTTACTTTTCAAATTAAGAAAACATTGTATTGTTTATTAAGGTCAAGCTCAAGAATCCTGAGATAGCTCTAGAATAGCTGCCTGTTGTCTGTCAGTGCAAAAATGAATCTTTTAAAATTAATTACAGGGAAAGCAAGCCATTTGTTTAAAAAGTCAACGTGTTTCTAATAGGCAAAATGTCCTGAAGTGGTTTGAAATCTGTTAGCATTTTCAGTTTTGTGATTACATTTTAAAATGACTGCAAGAAAAAAAGAAATTTTTTCAAGAGCTCAGGTGGGGAGAGAGGCAAGTTTCTGAGAAAACTGGAAATCCCCATTCAGAAAAACCCGTAGCAAAAGTCTCTCTGAACTCGGTAAAAGCTGTGCGTTCCTGTTTTAACATATCTTCGTTAAGTGTTTAGTACAGTCATGGGTCAGAAACTGCAGGCCGCTCTCTTTGTTGTTGAATATCAGGCTTCCATTTTAAATGCATCTTGACAAGTTTCCTTCAGCTCATGGGATATATTTAGCACACAGATTTATTTTTGGGAATGGACGTTTATGCTCCTGCGGAAATAGGCACCAGCCCTTTGGTATTAAATTCCGACCTTGGGGGGCTGGGATGACAAAGATGGGGAAATTACAAATATTTATAAAACTGTGAGGTTTTAGGAAGCCTCTTGCTGGCATTTTTGCATAAAGGGAAATCTGTTTTTCCCAGATGTACAAGAGGCCCTCGAGGCACGCAGCTCTGGTGGTGCGCACTGCTGTGCGGTGCGCTCAGTAAGGACGGGTATCGCTAGTGGCCATCTGAATGACGTGTCTCTCCTAATGCAGACTGAGCCTAGGCATGGGTTTTTAACCAAGCGCTCAACTTTAACAAAACTGTGGTTTGTAGATAGAAGGATGAAGGGAATAAATCTTATTGTGAACAGAAGGAGTCATGAACAACTGGAGGATGTTTTCTGGACATGGGGCACGTCCACCCCAAGCCCGTGTCCAGCGCTGGGGACCGCATACACGGCAGTGCTGCAGCCCTGCCCCGGCACTTGTGGGCCCGCAAAACGGTGCTGGGCTCTCTGGGTTCACAGTCAAGCAGGCAGAGATGAGCTGGTCTTCTCCTCGCCCGTGTCCCCGAAGAGGACACGGCTGCATTGGCACCGCTGTGCTTTGTGACCAGGGGACGCCCATGAGGTGACACCTAAGGGAGCACCACTGCTGATGGCAGGGGACAGGGGAAGTGCAGTGGGAGCTGGTCCCGTGCGGCTGCGTCCCACCAGCTCTTGTTTCGGGTTTTATCAGTGCTGCACCCTTCAGAGAGCAAGGTGAGACGACCAACACGCCGTCAGTCGCTTGTTCTTTTATCTTCTCCCCAGAAGAGAGGATGTTTCAGTTTAAGTTGTAGCTTAGTTGGTCGAGTTGTTTATTTTCCATTTGCTTGTTGATGGTATTTATTACTGTTATTTGCATATGCGCTGCGCTTATCCTAAGAGGAGACAGGTCAAAGAAGCATGCCCTGAATTTATAACGGCAAGCAGTGTGATCGGCATGGTCTTTTCCACTTTCCAGCAGCCCTTGAAAAATTGTGTTTGGTCCTGTGATAAGCTTTATCCTTTCTGCACAGAGCAGGCTTGTCTAAATGACTGATTTTTTAGGTCAATAGTGGAAACTTAACATTAAAAAAAGAATAACTTCAAGACAACTCAAGATTGAAATCTTCCAAAGTTTGCATCACATTTAGAAAGTTTATTCCAAGGCAGCTTGGGAAATTTTTGACTGGTTTCGTTCTTCTGAGGACTTTATGAGAGCGTGAAGCAGCTTGGCCGGCGGAGCAGAGCCCAGCTTTCCACCCTCCAGCTCCCAATAGCGGTGGCTTCACAGCGGCGTACTGGGTCTGGGAGTGCACCCCACCATCGTGGACCGGGGTGGCTGCCCGTCCACGCACAAAGCTGCAGCTTGGCAGAGGAGACAGCAATAAATGCCCCTGTAAAACATAAAGATCATGCGCAACTCCAAGCACAAATAAAACTTATTATTAAATATATTTAAATCTGCTTTTTAAGATGCTTTCAGGCTCTACTGAGTCCCACGCTGGGGCTGTCCCCATGGCAGTGGGCTGGCTGACGGACATGTGGGGCTAACAGCCCCTTCTGGGCAAAGGGGGTCCCACAGCAGGGGCTGCCATGGGCCATGGCCCATCCACAGGACCTCGGTGCAGAAAAGCAAGCTCGCAGGAGACCGTGCTTGGTCTTGGCCATGCTCATTCCTTGTACCATGTTGACCGTGTTGCAGGAGGAAATCTTGGTAAAAATCTCCATGCCCCCAGGTCAGCTGGAAAGGGGACTGAGGTGGTCGCTGGAGAGGACGCTCCCCCCACATGCCCAGGTTTCCACACCAAGGGCAGTAGCCAAATCATTGCAGGTGGAGGTTAGGTAGCGAATCGGCATGTGTGCTGCGTGGCTGGTCAGGGAGCTGAGGTCCTGGTGTAAAGCAGGAGTCAGCCAGGCTGGCTGTGTAGGTACCCCCAGGCAGGAGTGGGGGAGCAAGGTTCTGAGCCCACCTTGTCCGTGGACCATGTGCTGAGGCCAAGAGGAGTTTGGCAGGACCTGGCAAGGAGACCTTTGCCTTCAGTGCAAGCTCAGTGCTCAGGCTTTTGGCACAGCGAGGCCACCCCAGTCAGCTCTCAGGCATTGCAGAAAATGCATCTCGTTTTGGCAGGATGGTGTGCTCAGCTGGGACCATTCTCAGATCCCACCCCATCCCCCAGCACGCTCGCAACCCTTCCTAGCTGTCTGCTAGTTGAAAATTGAATAAACCTGGTTCTTAGTTTATCACCCGAGTCGTTGGCAAAAATACAGAGTTACACGGAGCCCAGGAGAGGTGCCCACAGAAACCACGGCTGGTGTGTCCTCGCTGGCCATGGAGCTCAGACCATGGTCCAGCCCAGGAAACTGCAGAAACGGGTGCTCAGTGTCACAGCCTTTCTGAAACGCAGTGCCTACCTCCTCCCCGCGGTCCGCATGGCCTGTCGTGCTGGTGTGAATGGAAATTACCTTTGTTAAAGATCATATGTTCCCAACAAATCCCTGCTAAGTGTTACTTATTCTTCATCATCTCCCAGGTGTTTACCGATGGTTGGATTATTTCTTCCCGTTCTGGGACGAGAAGGTAAACTGGCAAAGTCTGCAATTCCCCAGTTCACCCTGTTCCCCAATGTAATGAGGAGCAGGCTCCTAGCCTTACCCATCCTCCCCAGTTTTCAGTAATAAGCCTCTGATTGCTCTCAGATTTGCTTCACTTGGTTTTCAAAATTCCTTGTGGAATTTCATTTAGCTCCAGAGAATTTTGGGGGAAAATATTAACTTACTGATTTGTACTCTCAGCTGATTCTCTCTTCTAACCTAAATTCGTACCCTTTCTCACTGGCCTTCCAGGGAATGCTGAAGCAAAAAGAAACAAAACACTTCAGACTTCTCAATATCATTTATAAATAGATTTTTCTCCCTCTGAGTAGAAGACCAGCTCTTCCTTTTGTAATCCTCTTACTATTAATCTAAATTTAGAGTATTTTCCTGTTACCTTTCATGTCCCTTGCTAGTTGTATGACATTTTATGCATGGACTTTCTAATTTTCTCTCAAGCATATAGCTTGTGCTATTCTTGTATGCAGCTCCCTAGACGTGTGACCTAATATCTAGCTCTGTATACTTTCAATATGCCATCTATATGAGATCACTGAAAAGCTCACTATTTAATCGCATTGTCTTTATGATGCTTTCTATTTCTTACTCTTTTTTTAATATACAGATTTCTCTGGCACTGGTTAGTACGCACATACTCACACTATGTCTTTGCTAAAACATTGGCCAAAATAGGCTTCATAGTCTGAGCAGAGTACAAACTGTTTACACAGTGGTAAGTATGCTAGCAAGGTCAACAGAGTGGTAAATATGAAGTTCTGCTGAAAAAGTGAGCAACAGAGTAAAGCTTTCAAGGCTTGCACAGTGCTTGTACGATAAGGGTGGAATGTGAACATATAGATACGAGGGCAAGTCAGGTACAAAGTACAGGATAATTTGAGAGAGAAATGTAATATGCTACTTGTTTTGCTCAATGTGCAAAAAGGAAGTGAAAAATTTCATAAATTTGTATTGACCGGGAAGACGTTGTTTTCTGGAAACAACGATACCCAAATGATGCTGTGTAGCATCTCCTTGGTTCTTGATCATGTCAAAGGCTCTGTGGCATTGCAGTGAGATCTGGAGGTACAGCGACAGCATCACATCCACTCACGTGAATCATCCCCCTCCAGATTTGCAATTAGTGTTCATCCTGGTTGCAAATCAAGGCTTCAGTCCCTCCTGTCCATCCCTCCCAAGTCCTGCTTCAGTGGGCCAACAGCACCAATGCCAGCACTGAATCTCCTCCCACGAGCTTAGTGAGAGCAAGCCCATGTGTCCCAGTTCATTAACCCTTCCTTGGCCCACGCTTGTTCACACCCGCAGCAGAGCATCTCCCCACCCAGCTGAAGGCACAGAAGAAAACATGAAGGAAGAATAAAGTAATGTCTTTTAGCCTTTGCCTTGTAGTCCTAGCTACTAGTTACAGTCGCTAGTTATAACTGTTACATGCATACATAACATAAATTTTATATATATACAAATATATATGCGCCTCTTTTCTCTGGCTGTACATTGCCATCATGACACCACAGGTCTGCTTGAACAATGTGTTTGCTGATTTGCACCCATGCTCTGCAAACTTGTTCCCTGGGTACAGTACAGGGAAACAAGGTGCCCAGCCCAGGGCAGGGCTCCACACCAGGGTCTAAGATACATGGAAATTTGCATTGGTTATATTCAGTAAGAAGCAGTGATCCCTCAGTTAATGGAGGAGTAACTGGATCAGTTTGATTCGTCTTCATTCATCAGAGGGATAAACCCATTAAGGAAAAAACAGTTGTCTATACTTCTGATTTGAGCCATTCACTGCACCACCTAAAATTGGCAAAGTGATTATTTTACTGTCATTTGCCCAGGTAACTGAAATATATTGTTCTCTTACTTTGCTGTAAGCAAAATAAAGCTTTAAAATATCCCACTTCTCTTTATCCATTATTATGCCTTGTCACCATATTATTGTACTCAATAAAAGGGTCTAAAAAGGATAATCTTGCTGCTTTTTACTATGCTGAAGTTATTTGACCTTCAGTTCAGCTCAACAAAAAGAAATCTTGGAAGGAAAGATCCTTGAGACTGTATTAACTGTATTCATTATTCAGCTCACTTCCATTACTCCCTAAGTGAAGATCTAAAGTAAGAGAAGGAAATGCAGAATAAGAGTACTGAGAAGGTTTCTGTGGATTTTTAATGGTGTCCTGTCATTATGAATCTGCTCATTTAATTAGATGGTGGCTTACACTGGCTCAGTGGGCTTTATGTGTTATGTTTCATTACATTTCTAAGGATTTCCCATGCCATCTAGCAGTCGATACAGATAATAAAAGCTCTACTTTTTTGGAGAATATTTAAAATTATCTTCATATCTTCTTAGAACCTTTCAGAAGTGTAGGAATAAGAATATGGGTCAAAATTCAGATTTATTTTCAAGTCTTCCTCTTAAATAGATATACCTTCTGTTTATTTCAAGAGTCACAATATAATTCAGAGATTACAGATAAAATGAAAAGGGCTATAAAGAGGTTTGTCACAAAACTTACAGAATATAGTAGAAAACAAGACAATGTCTTTGTAAATGTCTTTGAAACTGTCTAAAATGGTTGAAAAAAGTATTATAGGAAGTATATTATCTACTACATCATATAGAGGTTTTCCATCAGGTCAATAGATTAAAATGTGATCCCTCTGACCCCATTGCTGGTTGAGTATAAACCAATTGATGGCCATGCTTCTCTGCATCCACCTGTTAAATTGCCATGTATCCCCCCTCCCCATCCTTGCTCTGGTTTTCAGGCTTTTGCTTCCTACTAGGGCAAAGTCTTTTGTCTCACAAACCCAAAACTCAGATGACTGGAACCTGGACTAGCATTGTCCCACATGACTGGAACACAAGAATATGTCATCTCCTTAGGCTTATCCTCTAGAAGTTCAGCTTCTTCAGACTGGGACACTAATGTCTTAGGCAGAACTGTGTTTATCCCTGAAATTTATAGTGTGCAGCTTACCTTAGAATAAAGGATCCAAAGCAAGCAGTTCTTCACTTAGTATTAGTCCAATGTTTATTGCAAAATTTATAAAACTCTCAAGTAGACAAGCAGGCAAATTTTAAGGGAAAAAATTATACCAGGTAATTAAATCAAAAGTCAATTAAATTCAATGGAAACAAGAGATCTGTAAGACGTCCTTTGCAAAATCACTCCTACGCCAGTAACTCACAATCTATTTAATCTATTTTCTTCTACGCAGTCCTGCACTTCCACTGATCTCTCTTGCAAGAGTCAGGTAGATTGTGTTGTATAGCTACAGAGAGACAAGATACTGTGTGGTAGAGGGTCTCTGATTTAGAACACAAAAAATACATCAGCCTAAACTGAGAACTGGGCAATTCAAATAACGCACACAGCAGAAGCTGGCCACAGGACCACCTTTCCAGTCTTTCCAAGGTTGACTCAACCACAGACATTTGAGCATTTTCAGAGTCCTTCTCTTCTTCATGCCCAAGGTCTGTGTTTTTCCTACCACCCCAGGAACCAAACCTGTCATTCTTATTAAATGCCTTGCTACTAGTACCAAAATGTCTCCTCCCTAGAGTCACAAGCACATTTACTACCTTTGTTCCTATATCCTTGAGCACTGACAAAGAGTGGGAACAGTTTTACACTTGTTGATAGAAAGGACATGCATTTTCCTACCTTTTAGTTTAAAAATATTCCAATTGAAATGAAAATTAAGTTTTGAATTAACCTTAATCGCCTAATTGATTTTCCCTATTTTTTGGTACTAGTGTTAGGAGTCAGCATTATGGCTTCAATATTTGAATCCAGGAGATCTACTAATTCAGACCTCAAAGTTCAGGGGATTTCAGTGTCCAGAACTGGTTTGAGAAAAACTGAATTCGCAAGGTGGGGCCAAATTAAAAATGCAACATCATAAACTGCAAAAACAAAAGAAGGAACAAATTCCAAAACAATAAACAAAGCCTGCATTGCATGCTGCGAGACTTGCTCAGTTTTGAATTTGGGGAACACTCATTTTATCCTTCTGCAGCCTCTCTCCACCCACCCTTCCTGCCCGGCAGAGTCCCCCTCCACTGTACCAGGCTGCTGGGAGATCAGGCAGATCTGCACCAGAGCACCCATAAACGTCCTCGTACAGACTCGTTTCCCCCCACTTAGGTGGGAGTAACCAGCTTCACAGATACGGGATGGAGAGCAAGCGTCGGGGTTGCAGCTCTGCGGAGAAGGGTCCAGGGTGAATCAGAGAGCGAACACCCTGGGGTGGGGGGGACAGACAGCTTAGCCTGCAAGACTAAGGACAGCCTTAGATAGGTTAATCCTAAGAATGAGGATTAAGCCCTCCGTGGTCCCCAGCGCTGCCGGTGACTCCACTGCAGCCCTGCGTTCAGCTGTGCGTAACGTGCCCCCAGGAAGACGCAGTGCAGGTGGGGAGGGGGATGAGAGGTCTGAGCTCCGGTCCTATGAAGAAAAATTGAAAAAATTGGAATTGTCTAGCCTGGAGGAGAGGAGCATTAATAACACTCCTTGAGGACAGAAACGGCTGCTGTGAAGAAGAACGCAATAAACTGGATTTTACGTCCTCGGAATGTGCGTACTGCATCAGACCAAACGCTCGCCTGCCAGGGTCACGTCGCTGACAGCACCAAGGTGGATGTCTGGGGAAGTAAGGACGCAGGGCAAGCGTACGGAAAATACTCTCCCCAGACACTCCAGCCCCAGTCAGCGTCGGCTGGGAGACTTCCCAGCTGGGACCTCCCTGTTTGCTGCAAGGAGGACAAGCAGCCCCAGACCTGCCCTGAGGAAGGGGAATTTCGGGTTAGTGTCAGGAAATCTTTCCAACACAAGGACAGCAAAACACTGGAGCAGGCTGTCTGGATTCTCTTCATCGATGAAAAGCCGAGCTGGATCATGCTGGAAAAGCCAACAAGCCTCCATTTAAAAGTAGATGCTACCAAATTCAAAATAACTAACGGCAGAACGACATGGCACCTTATGCTCCCCTAATAATCTGATTTTCGGCCAGAATGTGACCTGGCCTCTGAATTTACAGAGCTGGCACCCCTCTCTGGAGGGAAGGAGCACAGTCACAAATGCAGAGCAGGCTGTTGGGTGTTTACACATTGCCAGCTGTGCCACAATTTGGGGCAGAAACGAAATTAAACTTGCTGCTATTTTGGCAAGAGACAGAAGGAACGAGGCTTAAACAATCTGTTATTGAAAGAAGATACTGTGAAAATAACCACTGAAGAAATATGTGTAAGGTGGTTCTGAGTGATATCTGTAAAGTTTAACAATTTAACACTTATTCTTATATAATATGTGTATTATTAAAACACGTTTATGTTTTGCATTAAAGGCTATAACATGCCAGTTGGACCTTAATATAAAAACTACTAGATATTTATATTTTTAAAAAATGTAGCAAGTGACAGTTTCAGTCACTGAGATGGGGTTTCTTGTACGGAGTTGGGAAGCTTTTTAAGTTGCACAGATGAAAAACAATAGTAAAAAATTCATATATACTATATACATATGATGTATAGACAGAGAGAGTTAAATATCAAAGGGAGCTACCTGTCCCTTTGATAAATCAGAATTCATGGAGAAACTCAAAAGAAAGCATTAAAGCAAGGCTTGAATTCTCAGCTCACCTCTCCCCGTTATCTCCACCAGCAGCATGTGAGCTGGGTTATCACTTTTCTATATGGTCCCAGAGTTACATAGTCATTACTGGAGCTGACATTTGCTCTCATCCCATCCATTTCCTTAAGATTATTAACGTCAAACAAAAAGTCGGTTTTACACAGTTGATCCTTGACCTTCGCTCATGTTCCCATGGAGCAGGCTCCTTTTTCAGCAGCTCCAGCCCTGCTTCCTCCTGTGAGTCATCCAGCAAAGAAACACTTGCATTACTAAAGTTATCCTGCGGATCACACCGCGATGATCGTTTCTGTGGCACATTGTTTGCTCCTCTGTGCTTCTAATTATCTCCCGGAATAGCTGTGTCTGAGGTACAGCATTTGATTGCTTGACACTCAAATAATTAAAATACTTTTGGTTTGGGGAACAACTGGTGAGAAATGACTGAGATCAATTTATTCTCACGGATCTGTGAAATTCACATACCGACTTCCCATTGCTAGGGATCAAACCTGCTCCTGCTCGCGCAGGCAGGGACGGGGGGGTCAGTCCACACGTTGCTGGTATTGCTTCGACAGGACCACACATCTGAAATGCACCTGGGAATGAATTATGTGCACGCTTTTTGTTCTAATGATTCATAGAGACGCCTGAGTAAATAAATGTATCTCGATAAGGAGCCTTGTTTCAACGGTCCATTGGGTCTGCGGTTCAGTAGCCTCCGGAGCTCAGCAGCAGTTTAGTGAGGCGAAGGGTCCAGCTGAGCTGCTAAAAGCATCAATATTTCCTGACCCCACCCTGAAATACTTCTTGATTTTGATTTTTTCTGTGCTTAGTCACATAGTCTGAACAGCACTGAAGAGGGACAGGATCAGCCTAGTCTTCAGCATACTCAGGCTGGGCTTTGCTTTGCTACCTACATGCAGGTGTATTGTGGAAATCATCTTTAAGGTTTTTGAAATAATTCACACAGTACAGAGAGTATTTCACTGTATACCACAATAAAGAAGCAACTTTCAAAGTTGGCAGTGGGATCAGTAGTGAACAGAGTAAAATAACTGCAATGCCTGAATTTCTCCCTTATCATCTGGTTGCACAAACATGAAGGAAGAGGCATGTGCCCAGTCCCCACGTGCTAAGACCACCTTGGGTCTTGCTTTTTTCTAAGCCTCGTAACAAAACCAAAGCACTCAAACAAGAAAGGAAGGAAGACAGCAGAGATGGCTAAATGAAAATGAGGCATAGGTACCACGGCATCGCAAGATCTAATCCTCTCGGAGGAGATCTGACCCAATGCTGAACCCAGCCACCCTCTTCAAATATTGGACTATGAATTATAGTGGGCCTGTGATCTGCGAAAATGCACCTGGAGAGTCTTTATGTAACTTGTTTGTGTGTCACACCAGTATCAAGGTCAACAGGACTTAAATATAAGCCACAAGAAGAGGAAAGGTGTGTCGCAACAAAAGCCAGACATGCTGCTAATGGAATTGAGCGGCCCTGGGGAGAGCAGAAGGGCTATTGAGCGAGGGAGAGCTACCGACGGCAGCACCGAGGTACCAGGATACGCCAACAACACCACCTCATCTTTCGTATCCATCACCCTGGCAGTCCCTCAGGAGGAGCTTTCCGTGAAATGACAGGGCACGCAGTGCCAACTGTGCGGACCGTTCCCCCGTGGGTAACCACACAGCTCCCAGGTGCTGGGTGCTCCTGGCCTCCCCCCTCAGGATTTATTCTTTTCCTTCTGCTTATGGGGTCCCAGGGCAGGATCATGTACCTGCGCCCTTTTTCCAGTAGCCAGTGTGGATGTGGAAACAGTAATTTTATATTTCCTTGCAGCGCAGGGTGAGATCCTGAGAGGTGTTTTTTCAATTCTGCATTCTCTATAGGTACTGAGGTACTTTCTCCTTGTAATCGCGTCTTCCAAGGCCCAGCTGCTGCCTGCAGGACTCAGAGAAGGAAGAGAGAGCAAATTAAAAAATATCCCAAAAAGCAGATTTGTGAGCAGCTGAACCAGTAGAACATATTTTCCTACAAATCCTTTGCCCCCTAAACAGCTCTTTCCTTCTGTAACCTCCACTCCTACCTATGTCCCCTATGGCATTCCCACTTGGCAGGACACAACACGTGCTATGGTTAGTCCAAAAGGAAGTGGGTGCTGTGGCTTCACCCTTACTGCTTGGCTGGCTAGAAGCTGCCAAGCAATGGGTAATACCAGAGGTTTCTGTGCTCTTTCCTTGGTGGGAGTACTAAAAGGCCATTTTATTTAAAAGGCTCTGCAAAGACCTCCCCACCAGCTCTCACAGAATCCATAAGGAAGACTGACCTTTGAGGTTTCTAACCCTCTGTCTCATGGGGGTTAAATCAGTTGATGGGCTCAGGAGTCGTGAGAAAAGAGGAGAGGGAAAGAAAGAGGACATGCTTAGATGGTTTTGTTTCCTTAGGAAACAAGAAAACGTCACAGTGGAGCTAAAGAAATGCCTTCAGGTGAGATATACTGTGTTGTGTTTGCCTAGGAGAGCTAGGATGCCATGGACCGCGGAACCTTGGTACCGTTCATGGATGGAGGCCACACTGAGGGTTGCTGGTAACAGAACCATGGACATAAATAACTCAGTATTACAAGCAGACATTTTTAAGGTCCACTTTTTCTGGGATTTCCATGAAATGTACAATCTCATGGCACCAAAATCAATTATTAAATACAAAAAAAAAACCCAAAAATGTTTAAATAAATAGATGATAATTAAGTAAAAAGACAATTATCTGTGCTAGTATACAGAGTCCTCCCTTCTGGCTATTCATCAGTGCAGAGCCCTTTCAAATCATTTGTACAGTAGGTCAGCTTGTCTCCCCACCAAAACCCCTCTTGCAGAATGAAGTGAAGGGCAAAGTGACTCATGTTGCACTACAGGAGGAGAGAAAGCAAATCTAGAGTCATGGGCCTTTCATCAAAAGCTGAGACCTTCCAGGCAAACAAGGTAGCAACATTTCAGATGCAGAAGCTCCTTTTCATTTGCTGCTTGTTGAGAGAAAACATTCCTTTTTCCTCATCATTTACTAGACCAACTCCACTTCAGGCAATGCATGTGCGTGTTTTTTCATATGGGGGCAGTGGGGCATGGCAGGTGGTGGTCTACAGGTGGTTCCATTTACCTCTGCAACTCAAGCTCTGACATCAGAAATAAATCTTTCCCCAGTGAACATAAGCGGCTATTTCAGAGTTATTTTCTGCTGTATGCCTCAAAATGTAGCGGACAGGTAATTTTTCATTTTGTTTAGATTCAGTTGGCAGAGCTAAATGAAATGCGGTTGACGATTTCAGCCTCTCTTTTGGGTGGCATTCCAAAACCCTGAAATGGGATGCAACGGGTAGTCCTCGTGCAGAGAAACTCCAGCAATTTAGGCAGCATATTCGCTGAATTTTCTATTACCCTTTAGGCAGGTAAAACTGAATATGTACATGGCACAGAGTGTAGAAAAGCTTGGGCTTTGGCACTTACACTGTGTTTGTCTGGCTGTCTGCTGTAATAGTCTCTTGGCTTTTGTGAAAACAAATATTTTATCAATTTGTCATTTTCTCCCATGAGCTGTGAACACATGCAAAATTAAGATAAACATTAGAGGGCAAAGCAAATTCTCTTTGCATGTTGGAGTAAAAAGTAAACTAAAAAATGTAGCTGTCAGACTCAGAGGGACTTCTGTTAGTGCAAGTCAGTTGCTGCAGCACTGGCCAGCTCATGGTTCGCTTCACTGTACACCAAAAAACTGCGAGCTCAGGTTAACACCCCAGCTGCCATATGGTGTTAGCTCTCATGTGCTGCAAGATCAGCTTTCGGCGCGAAGGTTTCTGCTGGGATCTGTATTACTCTTCACTTCCCTGTACAGAAATGTGTAAATCGGCCAACCCATCGAAGCTCCCTTCAGCCGAAAAGAAAAGCATTTTACTGACATTTCCATATTTGCTTCTGGACACCATAGCACATACCATAGTGTGGGTAGGAGCTCGACTGGCTCCTTGGTAGGATGGGATGGTGGTTTGGTCTCTCATGTCCCCAGGATGGCCACAGTTCTTACCTCCCTCTCCCTGACTTCTCCCCAGGATACACTACCTGGATTACAGCTATCTTTCAAAGACTCTTTCTTTCTACTTTATTTATTTATTTTTTTTTTAAATTTTCCTGGTCTCCTCAGTCAGTTTGGTTCCTTGGAACAACTTACTCTGATCCATTTTTCAGCCGATAGGCCAGTACTTCTTCGTCCCTAGATTCTTAGCCATTTTGCCTACTACAGCTTCCCTTGTTCAGGAGAGCGACTCACTGCTGATCTTGCATGCTCAGTATGGAAACACCCCATGCTTTCCATGCTGAGAGAAGGGAAGGTGGTTGCCCTCTTCTCATCCCGGATCTCTCCCTGTGGTGCTCCCTCAGCCCGTCTCCCAGGCAGGCAAAGGACATAAGTATTTAGTTCAAGTTCTTACTTTGTTCTTCTCATTGCAGTATCTAATCTCCTTCCAGAAATACACAACACAAAGTGGCTGGCACCTGTCACATCTCCACACTTTCCTCGTCTACCCTGGAGAAGAAGTGTGTACAAAGGAGTATCTTGGCTTTGAGCCTGTTTATTTTAAGCTCGATTTTCTTAACACAGGGCTTATGCATGTCATTTCTCCACCCCAGACACTACCAGACCATCTGCTCACTTTCAATCTAACTTGACAGAGGGACAACGGTCTTGAAGACCAGGTGTTATGATGAAGGCCAGGCAGAAGAGGGAGAGATGAGTGTCTCTCGTCTCTCATCTCAGGAAGAATCTACAGCAGGATTTCATCCCTGTTCAGATGGTGGGACCTTGGCTCCAGGACACCAACTGTTGGTAAAGAAGACTTCATAGATCACCTTACTGAGGTCTATAATGGCCCTTATTCCTGGGAAAACCCTGTCCACGGTTTGCCACACAGGTGAGTTCTTTCATTGCTGCCATGGGATGCCTCAGTTGAGCAGGGTCACTGTCTGTGGTCTTTATCCTGCTCCTCTAGCTCATCTGGTGTGGGTACATGGGCTTCCTCATGGAGCAGCCCAGGGCCAGAGACTGGGAAGCTGATGAGGAATTCCCTGGGAAGGTATTTCAGGGATGATGGTGGTAAGCCATGCCATAGCATTCTGTGCCAGATGGTGTGCAGGGATTGCTTTAACTTCACACTAGGGATGTTGAGGTCACGTCACTGCTATGTAAAGTTGTTTGCTAATGAAAGAGGAGGATGTTGCTTCTAAGCACTGGTACACAGCTGGACACGGACAGCAAGCAGGAGAGAACTGCTATGGCTGAGGCTCCTGCCATGAGATGCACCTGCAGACAAAGGCACTGCATGTGGACAGATTTCTTTCAAAATTCTGCCCTATGCCTGTCACCTCCATCCTACTTAGATCGCAGAGAAGATGAATACAACTGCGTTGGCAACCGTGTCTCAAGACCTAAGCGCCTCACTCGGGAGGCTCAAGACCTAATTCCAAGCTTTTCTTCCCAACCCTAAGAAACAGAAACTTATTGTTTTAAGGTAAAGCTGAGGCACACAGCTAACGGCAGAGCTCTGAGCTCTTCAGGAAGGCACCCAATGCATGATTCACTTGAAGTAAGGGGATTTGCCACCACCATGTGCTTTGTTTCCAGGTAGCCCTCAAAGCAAAAGTGCTGCAGTGGTAAGTGTGTGTCTTACTGCCAGTGTAGGACACAGCATGGGGACAACTCTCTCACGCCACACTTTTGGCAGCTGGACCATAGCCGGTGCACAGCACACAGAGACCAGGAGCATCTCTAAGAAGGCGGCCATCAATCAAGGCAACCCACACACCTGATAGCTCCAGCATGTCTGTTATCAGCTCCAAACAGTTTGACAGCAGGCGGAGGTTGCAGGAGTGGGAGTAGTGGGGGGCTGCCTCCCCAACACCCCTCCTTGCCCGGCTGCAGCGGGGAGCGGCTGCGGTTCCTCCCCGGGCTGCCAGCGAAGACCTGCGGGACGAGACATAGCTAAATGTTTTCTCTCAGATGTGTTCTCCATTCCAGACATTACTTCTCTCAGAAAGGATTAATGAAGCATTTCATTTATTAAATGGGAGCATTTGGCTTCAGTGAACTCATCTAGTTGTTTACTATTTGCTTTTATGCACATTTGTTTTTGACAAATGTTTCTGGTTTAATCTGTACATTTGCTATAATCTCTTCCTTTACCTCAACATTTTTCAAAGTTAACAACATTAATAAACATTTATATACCACATGCTGAACAAAAACACCTGCCCACTAACACTATTTACTTAATTTGCTTAAGCCAGTGAGTTATTTATTTACCTGGCATCCAGCTAAAAGGGATAGCAGACAGCTTTCTAGCTTAACGCAGTGTTGGCGAAAAATATTGACTTAAAACTTATACATAATGCATTTGATAGGAGTGAAAAACAGCTCTCTGAAATAATTCTGAGCTCCCAAATACACTTATTACCTTATCTCACATTTTTTTGTAATTTATTTTCTGATTTTTTATGTCTGGTTTTTTGTGTGTAGAGCATGTAGATGGGGAAGGAAGTGTTTTTGAAACTCTAGCTGGTTTTAAAGGGCACTTAATATGTGGTTTGTTTTTTTTCTCATGATGTTCCTAAGAGCTATTGAGAAGATGGGAAAGTGAATTTATTGGATATACTGGGCTGTGAATACTTGCCCATGTTTTATTTTAAAAAGTACAGCTTGTACTGCTGATGTGAGTGGATTAAGAGGGGGGCTGAGATAATAACCGATTAGCTACCTTTGCACCCACCATTTGGTAGTTGCTTTGATTTAGGCTTCCCTTTTTCTTTCACTGTCTTTCAAAATACATGAGTTTTATGAGGTTCAGGAACTTCAGATGTTTGGGATATCTGCCTGTTGTCTGGGCCAAAAAATAATGTTCCTCTCAAGGAAGTAAAGTGTGGTCACCATATGGATGTGCTGATTCTGAATCCTATATTAAATATATTAATATAAAATAATAATTATTTTATATTAAGAAGAAATATAAAAAATGTGGGGGGGAGATGAAAAAATGAAAAGAAAGGTGGATGCTGTACAGTCAAGATGCTGAGGTGCTGGGGACAGAGGAGGTCCTAGAGGTGAGCTGCAGTAAAGAGCTACCTGTGTTATTCAACAGATGGCAACACCTTGCTCATCTGCAAAATAACATTCATCTCTGACGTTCTGATTGTTTCTGGCCCCAGCCATCAAGATTGTTCACGTCTTTTACATTTCACATTTTTAAAAATGTCAGGAACTAATCAAGGACTCAAGAGCAAAGTTCAGGTCCGCTCTCTCCCAGCAAGACGCCTGTCAATGAGGTTAAAGTTTTACCCCTAATCTTTTCCCATTGCATGTCCTATTGCGGTATGTATAGATTGGTCAAGCTCTTCTGAATCCTCCTGGTCACTACAGTTTTCCCTTTGGAGCTGCATCTTTCCATAAAAAAGGCACAGGAAGCCCAACGTCAGCTCTTTGAATTACCTTGCTGTGCGTCGTTTCACACACGGGCTTCGTGGAGAGCACAAAAATACTTCGATTCATCTGCAGGGAAAAAGGCCTCTGCTAAAATGCCTTTTAACTATGTGTCCCATGTGCTTTGCCTCTCAGCAACAAAGTAGGAAACAGTCACTCTTCTTTCTTTTCTGTAATATGAAGGTGCTACAGGTCTCCCATGAAAATCAGAGCGGCTCCGTACTAGTCATGATAGAAACAGCAAAAGACAGCTCTTGCCCAAAGAGCTGGGCAGCAGAAGGATGGAGCGAGACCAGACAGGGGAAACAGCAGAAAGAAATAAAAAAAGATGGGGCAAGAGAGAGTTTCTTACCTGTTGCATGAGAACAGAGGGAGGACAGGTCAGAGGCAAGCTTTACACTCGTTGTAGCCAAAAGATCAGAGCTGAACAGAAGTAACACACCAGCAAGCCCCGCACAGGCTGGAAACCAGACCTTCTCCCCTGTCTATCACATTGTTGGCCAACAGGATGACAACCACCATCTGCTCCCTTTTTGGAAGAAAAAAGATCGTCTCTGCCATCTTCTCTGTTTCTCTGTTGGACAACCACCTGGAAAGGCTGTGGGAGATGCTGCAGGAGTGGGGCTTCAGCCCCCGGCTGAGCAGGTGCTGCTGCTCCCAAGGCGCCGGGCGCAGGCAGCGCGGGCGCAGGCAGCGCGGGCAGCTGTGCCTCCTGGCAGTGGTATGGAGACCCTCGGGGCGTGATGCCAGGGCCTGGCCATCCTCCCTAGGTCTTACAGTGACAAAGATTTAGGCACCCACATCACTTTCATCTGGCCTCAGATCAGTGAAAGAGTGAGCTGGATCAAACACTGCGGGTGTGTTGATGCACTGTGTGCATCAGACAAACTGCCTATGCCCACCTTCGAATTTGTCACCTAATGCCATGACATCTGGAGAACTGGGAATGGTTTTTGTGTCAAAAGTGAATTCATCAAGACATGCTAATTCTTTTTTCAGACAGAAATTGTCCTAATCAGACTAAAGCCTTAAAAAATTGCAGTTGTGTTTCTTTTCAATTTTTTTGACCCAGCATATTCCAAATTTCATTACAGAATGGCATTTACATTCCAAAGGTGACGTAAGGTTTAAAAAAAAACCCTTAAAGGATTCAGTCCTCCAAAATGAAATGATTGGTTTCCCATCAGATTAATTGTTATTTACACAATTCTGTACCCAAGTTTTGCTGATGACTCTTGAACACGGACTGTACTGGCTGTCACCTGCCAGAGGAAAGATTTCCATAATGATCTGATTCCCTCACACCAGCAATTTTACAGTTGAAATTCCAGCATTGAGGATGATTTTAAGTAGCTTATATTTTCCCCCAGCAGGGGCCTTAAACCAGAACTGCCCTCATCTGAGAGTGAGCTTTTGAAATATTTGCTCTCCAAACTCTTTTTATGAAAATGTCTCCCCATTTTAAATTAAACTTTGTTTCAAGTGGAGATTAGGACACTCTTTTAAAAATGCGTTGGTTTGTTTTAACAAACTGTGCCATCTGGCAAGGTAATATGTCCCTGTCACTGTGCTTTTAGCTTAATTACATTAGAAGCTTTCCCAGTATCTAAGACCAAGGCTGGGTTGTATATTAATCTGTGTATATTAATTAACTGCAAAGCTTTAAACATATATCTCAATATCATGGTAATAATTTCTGAAGATCATAAATGTGCGTTTGGGTGAATGGATGTATAATGAGTTACTTTATGCTGACATCAAGTGGTGTCTCTTTGGTCAAAATGCACGAGCAGAGCTGCCGTATGCTGTAACTGATTCGGTGCTGGCACGACAGCAAAATACTTGTGTTCCCAGCCCAACTGAGTCAGCGCTGAAAACTCACTGCGTGCAAAAGGGCCACCACTCATCTGTCCAGCAAAACGGTGACTCCAGAGCTGATGCAGTGGTGCCGTTGACACACCTGAGGGACAGGATGCCATCCAGAGGAACCTGGACAAGCTCGAGGAATGGGCCCGTGGGAACCTCATGAGGTTCAACAAAGACAAGCGCAGGGTCCTGCACCTGGGTCAGGGCAACCCCCGGTATCAATACAGGCTGGGGGATGAAGGGATTGAGAGCAGCCCTGCTGAGAAGGACTTGGGGGTCCTGGTGGATGAAAAGCTGGATAGGAGCCGGCAATGTGCGCTCGCAGCCCAGAAGGTCAACCATATCCTGGGCTGCATCCAAAACAGCGTGGCCAGCAGGTCAAGGGAGGGGATTCTGCCCCTCTGACTCCACTCTGCTGAGACCCCACCGGGAGTCCTGCATCCAGCTCTGGAGCCCTCAGCCCGAGGAAGACATGGACCTGTTGGAGTGGGTCCAGAGGAGGGCCACAAACATGATGGGGGGATGGAACACCTCCCCTATGAGGACAGCCTGCGAGAGTCAGGGTTATTCAGCCTGGATAAGGCTCTGGGGAGACCTTATTGCAGCCTTTCAGTACTCAAAGGGGGCTTATAAGAAAGATGGGGACAGACTTTTTAGCAGGGCCTGTAGCAATAGGACAAGGGGTAATGGTTTTGAACTAAAAGAGGGTAGATTCAGACTAGATCTAAGGAAGAAATGTTTCACCATGAGGGTGGTGAAACACTGGCCGAGTTTGCCCAGAGAGGTGGTAGATGCCCCATCCCTGGAAACCTTCAAGGTCATGTTGGATTGAGGCTCTGAGCAACCTCATCTAGTTGAAGATCATAGAATCTTTGGGTTGGAAGGGACCTTTAAAGGTCATCTAGTCCAACTCCCTTGCAATGAGCAGGGACATCTTCAACTAGGTCAGGTTGCTCAGAGCAATGTTGCTGCTCATTGCAGGGGGGGCTGGACTAGATGACCTTAAAAGGTCCCTCCAACAAAAACTATTCTATGATTCCATGATTCCCCTTCCCTTTCCAGCACCATACTGGTGTTTCATGCCCTTTCCAAGGTTAACCAGACCCAGCAGTTGGCAATGGTGGTCTGAGCAGGATGTTCCCCATACTTGTAGGTTGCTCCCCTGCACAGCCCTTGGGGAACGGCCTCACTGTGCCCCCCATGCCAGGGTGGCTGTACCTGACCGAGGTAGGTTGGGAAGGAGGCCAACTTCAACCTGCCCTGAGCAATGTAGACGCCTATTTGCATCCCTCGGTTTACACTTCTGCTGCCAAAACCATGCCCCTAGCAAAGGGGATCAGAGGAAAATGAAGGATGGAGTTGTGCTACCTCTGTGCCCACATTGCCATGTAGCTGTGCAGCGCAGGTGGCCTTGGGACTTGGATTAAGGGGATGGGCTCATGCTGAGGCCCAGCCACTCACTTCAGATCATGATGAAGTTGTCATTGTTCCTTGGATGGAGAAATAGGACATGCTTGAATTTTCCATGTAGGCTTCATTTCATCGGAAGAAATTGGGTTCACTGTACCATCTTCTAAATGGCTCATTAAGCACATCACCCCACATCACTCTGTCTCTCTTGCAATTTAAAAAGACTTTTTTTTCTACTTTCCTGAACTTTTAGACCAGGCTGGAGAAGCAGATGTCTTGCAGCACAGCGATGAAAGTGTAGGAGCAGTGTGGGGTGCCCGCATCGGCTGTGCTGCTCCTGCACCTCCAACTGTCCCTGCAAACGCCCACCACCACCGGTGGTTCGGTGGGCGTGAGGACAACCTGACAATACAAACCGGACAACCAGTGCCTCGCAGAAACACATTCCCTGCTTCTTTTTTTTTTTCTCCTCAACACGATTTGTCTGCGTCTGGAGAGATCGGGCTGGGGCAGGTAGAGGTGGTTAATGAGGGTCCTCTCATAATTGGCAGGTTTCCTTGCGTTCGGTCTCAGCTGCGAAGCGGGCATGAAGGCTCAGAGCCCCGTGGAGGGTGACACAATGTGCTCAGCTGGAGGGAAACAGCTCGCTGGAAGCCGTGACTCAAGCGGCCCTCGGCACACACAGACTCGCTGAGCCACCCTGCATTCATCCAGCCTTGTTAAGGCCCAACATAAAAATAAAATCATTCATCATCCGTGATTAAATTAGTGCCCCTATAAAATTTTAATATGCCTTCCGAAAATTAGCCACGCTCAGAAAGCGCTCTCCTAAATATTTCATCAAAAGCTTCCCACGGCAGTGGCCACACAGCAAATCTTTTTTATTTACAAGGACAATGTTTTAGTTCAATTGCGGTGTTTAAAGACAATGCAAGTTCTCCGCTGAATTGCCTCTCGCGCGGTGGCTTGCACCGCGTCCCACCCCTGCTTCCCGACCAACGTTTGTGCAGAGTGTGCCTCATTGTGTTTCGAAACACACATCATTTCCCGTGCAAAGATTCATAATTTGGGGAAGTTATTTTAAGTAGCCTGAACAAGACACTGAGGGAGCAGCACAGGAGTGATTAAAGGCATTTGTGCGTTGCACAATGCTGTTACTGAGGCACCTCAGGCAGTCACTCCCTTTGCAGCAGAGACTATGTAGGAGGAAATAATTCCTCTCTGTGTGCTGTAACGATCGGGATTCGTGGCTTAAATCCAGGGTAAGGTCTATGGTGCAACTCAATGTAAAGAGAAGCATAAAGTTATTAGTGTGGGTGTACAATTGTTATCATTAGTACTCTTTGTTAAGAGTTAATTATATTCTAGGCTTAACCCAAGTCATGAAACAACAGCTCCTGCCCTGAACTGTTTACAGACTTGGCTAATACATGGTCTCTGGCAGGTTGGCCGCTGGGTCTCCTTCTCCTTCCGGTGGTGGGGTTTGCTCCGCTTGGCGCTAACGGCCGAACACCGACCGAGCCACATGTGCCCTATGGCTCTCGCTAGGGAGAAGTCACCTCTGCAGCAAGTATTTGGTGAGAAAAAGCAGGGATTTGGAGCTGGGGCTTTCACACACTGGGTGAATGCCATCAGAAGCAAATTACGGGGGCAATTTTAAAACAAGGATGTCAGTTTTCTTATCAAATTGTAAAGAATTTTAAATTCACCCTCACGTGGAAAGGAAATTGTGGTATTACTTATTTCTAGTGATTAGTGAGGACTCTGAATTGGAGAGCAAAACTTGATGTGCCTTTACATAGGGCACAGGAACAACATCTTAGGGCTCTTTGTAACACTGGTAACAGCAACCAACACCAGTTTTTCTGAAACCAGGATATTCCCCGGGGTGCTGCCTTGTGTTCCAAACCTCTGAAGAGCTAGTTATTCCTTCAGGAGTGACTTTGAAATCTCAAACACTTTGATGCTTTTTCTTGCCTCAAATTAATAAATATACGGCTCCTTTCCTGAAAAAAAAATCTGTCTCCTAAAAGCTTTGTTATTTGTTACACTCAGGAAAATACAAGTGCTCTCTGATTCATTTTTTCTCTGAGGAACTCAGTTACAGAGCTCCGATAATGAGAGGAACTTTTCAATCTTTTAATATAAATAGATGGGTTTCTTAGGCTCAAGACACCAACCAATCCTTCAACAGACATCCCTGCTGCCAGCTTTACAGGAAAGAAGGCTTCTCAGTTAAAAGGCAAAACCATATTAGCATACATGACACGTGCAGCAACTGCATTTTTAAATGAGGTTAATGTGTGCTCAGCAGTAGGATGAAAAAGCCATTTTGCAGTCTCCCATGAAAAAGCCATTTTGCAGTCTCCCATTTTCTTATTCTTCTGAAAGTGCTCTCAGGCTACCACAGTTTCTCCTCCTCATCTTCAGAAGGGGCTTCAGGCAAGATGTGCCATAGCTAAGAAGAGAGAAACCAAATGCTGCTTTACTGTTGACAAGTCTTGGTTGCCCCATTAGATGTGGGTCTACCTAGGGGACTTGGGCTTACCCAGAGACATACCCCACCACTCGGCCATGTGCACGTGCAATGAGCCCAATGCCCCATCTCACCTGGGCAGTTCACACAGCTGCTGCGAGGCCAGGTACCATATAGCTTTCCAAAAGCGATGCCACACTGATGGATGTTGGTGAAATCATGGAGGAAGGTGATGGGCCACAGGTTCAGAGGAACTAGAAACACCACTGTGTGCTGATGCAGAAAAAAAATCACTTTTGGGTGGTGTTATATAAAAAGAGCACAGCAGCAATAACTCTGACAAAAGAGAAAGCTTTAGGGAGCTACTGAGACAGGCTCTGTGAGGATTCATAACCCAAGAAACAGAACAGACCTTTCATCAGAAGGAAAAACAAAGTGCAAAGGCTTTGTGAAGCTCTGATAGCACTGCTTAGAGGTGATGTGCTGTAGAGAGGCTGTGGCTGCAGAACGTCCTCACCGCTCAAGCTGTTCCCATTTGTGCACCAGAAATGAAGAGGACAAAATTAATAGTGTAAAATACTGCAAAATAGGTCATTCCATTTCTGAGTATACTGAAACAGAAAATGCCGAATGAGGAGTGGTTCCTAGTCATCAGAAAGCTTACTAACCCAGAGGTGGTAGGAATGATTGATCTCATAACCAGAATAGTTGTGTCTTTGGAGTTACATGAACACAGTGGGATTCAGTCACGAAGGGTATGTGTCATCGGACAGACACTCGATTTGGAGGTCTGCACCCCATCATGCATTGATGATGCGAGTAAAACGTTTCAGATTACCCAAGCACTTACTGTTTCCCTGGCTAACTGACCAGCCTGCTGCAGACAACCAGGTGCTGACAGCTGAATTAAGAGCAGCGAACTGCCTGGCCTCCGGGCAGCCCCCGTGGTGGGGGAAGAAACCTCCATGTACGAGATCGGCATGAGTTAACTCCTCGGTGCTCAGAGCTGAAGCAAGATTTGATCAATATGCCTTCTTCAGGCAGACACTTCTGTATAATTTCAGCAGCACAGGAAGAAGACTAAGCTCATTAGCTAGGCTAAAACAACTGACAAGCTCCTCTGCCAGGGTGTAGTCTTTTCAGTTACACACACAAGAAAAATCATTTGTCAAAGTACGTTTAGATGCCATGTGCTTTGAAGTCATCAGCAGTTAGTGTGGATCTTATTCAAATCCTAGATAAGCTGGGAGACTGCATACTTTGTTCAACTGCTGCAGAAACTGATAAGGCCCTTTTCCTCCAGAAGTTAAAATGAACCTCAAACCAAGATGTTTTCCTGCCAGTAAAGATTCACCCCTCACACATTATTCTTATTTGGGGAAACATTAACAGACAAGTGAAAAAAGATTTTTTGTATCATGTGAGTGGAATCACCCATCAGTCTGCTTTCCCTGGGTCACAGCAAGATGTCTGGACATCTACCATGTGTGACATGATGAAGAGTCTGGTGTGGACCTGCCATATTTAAACACCAAAATGAACTCACATGAGATGCTGTTGAATCAAACTCACAGCAATGTCTTGGAGACCTTGTAGACCTGGCTACGATCAAGTCATCTTAACAAAAATGTCTGCACTCAAAGAGATGATGCAAACCAGCCATCGCAGACCCTGCAAATACAGTACTTCCCAAAGCACTTTTGGGGTTGACCCAGCTCTTCAGGAGGAATGACACAGAAAGATATCATGTGTTTCAAAACCTTATTTTCAGGGCGTTGGCCGGCTTAAACCAACACAGTGCTCGACTACTGTTGTCCGGGATTTCCTCCTTCTCTGCCCCACTCAGGTTTGTGTGGATAAAAATTAATCCCACTGAAACCCTGGTAGATCAGAGAGGCAGATGAGCCCCATGCGCCAGCTCAGCCAGGTGAGCAGGGAGGGCTGAACACTGGGCAAGGAGCACAGCTCAGCCCAGGCCGGCGGCAGCCGCCGTCAATGCCTCCAAGCAGGACCTTTGCATCCTTCTGCCTGCCACTTCCAACGTTTCCAAGGCTCAGGTGTTGGACCACTATGGGTAGGATGCAGTAGCCTTGCCCAAGAGCTATCCAACGGATGAGGAAAGAGCATCGTTGTAACTGTGCAGTAGAGCTCCACAAGGTTTCTTAAGAACCCCCCTTGCACTAGCATGAAAAGCATTACTTTGGCTACGAGATAATTATGCTGCCCAGCATCCTGTTGTTGCTTGCTGGAAGAAGTGTTCAAGTATTTCAGCAATGTTTGTGACAACATCTGCCAGGCACAATTCAACTCAATCCCTTTTAATGATTCATTTTCATGAATTGTACATCTATTTTAAGTGCACTGCAGTTACTTGAGAGGCAATAGCAATGAAAGCTTAACATTTTGGATTTCTTACACTGGCATGGTAAGCATGGGATGCGGACCATTGCAGGCACCCAGGGTAAGTGCCTTACCAGAGCTCTAATATGCTTTCTCGGGAAATGATCCAGATTATTTATGGTATAATTAAAGGTATAGTATAATTATTTTGTAAATCTTCACTTGCAGTAAGAATCTCCTTTTGATATAAATATGTAATGCTTAAGTGCTATTATGTAAAAATATATTTATGATCAGGCAGAGGGGGTGTCATCTTTAAGTACAAAATTACAAGTCTATAATTATAGGAAAAGCTATGTAGGCAATGTCTAGAGACACAGAACATCTTCAAACAACATCATTCTCATTCGCGCTCTCAGGGGGCACAAACACCTGAAGTGTGTACCTTTGAGTGCCTGGCAAAGCACCGCGTGCCCATCAGGTTCTGGGGATGGCCTGCGGCACAGGAATGTGGTTCAGCTCCCCATGATGTCCATCCTCTCCACCAGTCCAGCCCCTGATTTGACTTGGAGCTGCTACCTGGCCCCAAGCCAGAAGAGAGCAGAGAAGTGCGTACAAGTCACCTCCCCTTCTGCTCTTCTCAGTAGCACTGGCTGGAAATTAAACTGCAAAATGGGCTTAAAACAGAACAGCAGAAAGTGAGGACATGTCTTCTAGGAGAGCTTGCCTTGCAGATCATGCAGTGATTTACATTTTACACCAAGGAAACAAAACTGGTGAAAAATGCTTCTTCTCGAGGCAGGTCACATTTCAGAGCAACTTTGCCCCCCTTCTAGAGAGCCATAAATCATCGCAGGGCACACAAAACAGTAGACAACCAAGGTCTGGCTGTTTTGTTTAAATTCTCAGGGTCACATTTTTTTTCCTCTGCAAGGTGGGTGTTGAAGGTGAGCTGTAAAGCATGGGACAGATAGCTGAGATAAAAATGTGAGGTGCCAGACAGTCCTTCACCATATGACACCAAAATGCTTCTCTGCTCCCTTTTGCTGCACAAACTTTTGTACTTGTTCAGTGTGTGCTATTAGCATAGCTGTACAGTAACCTACTTCAGCCATTTAGACCTGAAAATTGGACTTCAGACACTTTTAAAAAAATAACATTCAAATGCTGAAACATAGGCATGAGAGGATTTCCAGATAAAAGACACTAGCTGCTCTCCTAAGTCTTCTAGAGATTTGTGACACTTCTTTTTAACATTTTGCCCGTCCAGCCCTGCTGTTTGCGAGGCAGCGGGGATAAAGGCCATAAATAAAGTCCATGGTGTGTGATCTGCATTTTGAGCTGGAAGCTATTGCGCTGGCTCAAAGAATCATTCCAACTTCTCTAGATAATTTTGCAGAGCGCCGTGTGTGTGACTAATGGTAACAAATATGCTCACTCCCCTGATTTTGTAGAGCACAGAATTTATGTGAGCCTTCACGTAGAATTGCAAATGATTGATTTCTATGCAAATTTTCTAACTGGGCTTCTCCAATTAGTCCTGAAGGAGGTATCGAATATTTGTTCTTGTGTCAGAAGTGATCAGTCCAGATATAAAATTTTCAAATCTTCATTGAGAATAAATTCTCATTTACTGTCTACTTTTCAAGGCTTATCTAGCAGAGCTGCTCTGCAGGTTCTGAAGATTAAACCTCACTTAAAGTGAAGCAAGGCACTGCAGAAATGCCACTCTGAGGGGAACGCCTGAAGTACAGCTGGAGATGTGTGTTCCCAGCAATGAACAGTTGAGATTGCTTTTTTGTAGGCCAGCCTTTTGCAAAAAACTTGGCCTTTGCTTTTATACCCATCATATAAGACACTTCCCAAGTAATGGGCATTAGACCAAATGTCCAATAAATATTTAAAATTAAGTCAAGCGGCCGTGTCAAAGCGTGGGCAGGAGAAGCAGCCACCGCAGGAGCAGAAGCAGCACCTCTACCCCAGCAGAGCCACGAGAGCAGAGGACGACCAGGGGAGTCAAGGGCTTTATCTGTGGCAGATCTCCCCCAGCCGGGGCTGCAAAGGTGCTGCAATAAATTCCTGTCGCCTGCCTGCATCTCTCCTTAAGGAGAAATCTGTAGCACTGCAGCTCTCTGCACATCGGTGCCGGGAAGGCTCTCACCCTCATCACCTGGTCCTCCGCCAGCCAAAACGGGCATCGTCCACTGCACTCGAGTGCGTGATGGAGTGACCCCAGCAGCTCCGGGGAGGGGTTGCATGGTCCGACCTTCCCAACTACCTACTGCAGTTCCCTGGTGTCTTGCTGGAGCTGGGGAAGAGCATTACTTCATCATCTGAAATGCCAAGCAAATATGCTTTCATTTGATTCAGTGTTGATCGTAATATTGATTAAAGTTGGAAGATAGCCTGTGCTTCTCTGTGCATACAGGCAAGACGTATTTGGATGAAGAGGAGTCATTTGCAGCTACCCAGGGGAGAATAATTCTAGCTATAAGCGATGCTCGCAGAAATACATTACCTGGCATTATAGACAAAGGGGATAAATTAATATCATGATTACCTTTTTTAAAACTAATAAGTTATCCAGGGCTTGCAGTGAGGATTCCTTTATGCACAGTCAGTGCAAATGAGCTCAGAGATATACAGTCCTTGGCCAAGTACTTATAGATAAGGAACATCCCTGAAGTCTAGTCTAGGATAGGCCTTAACAGGTTGGTGTTTTTTTCTTTTTTTTTCTTTCTAGGGCTATATTTAGGAGTATGTAAGAAGCAGAACTGAATTCTCTTGCTCTCATTTTAAGTGAGAACAAATTTGGTGTACTTACTATTGATATATGTTAATACAAGGCTCTGGAAGTGATGGGTGGATGAGAGACAGGTTTCTCCCACATAATATTAACAAGCAAAATAAAGTACATTCTCAGTACTGATCTTACGGAAATACAAATTAACTCTGACATTGCAGCTATAAATTCTGAAGTGGTTTCCACCACACATTTTCACAACTTTTTTAAGGTGGTTTAAGGAAACAGAGAGAACTTTAAGGGTTATTATACCCTACAAGATGGTTAAAGACTCATATTTGTCTGGGTGCAGGAATGGCACCATATGGTAGAGGTTATCCTTTCTTCCAAGGGAGGATTAAGGTGAAGGTTAAAGTTGTTGGTTATTGCCTACCTGTTTTACCAACTAGCAGACACATTTGGACCTCATCAGTACTGAGGCTGATCCTGGGGAATTTAACTTGATTTTAGGTAAGTTAAAATGATGTGAGTGCCAAGTCAGTCTCAGCACACAGATTCTTCCAGGTGGGTTCAGCCTGGCTGGGAAGAGAGAGGGTTGTCAATAACATTTAGAGACATGAGGTGGGATTCATCCCACCCCATTCAAGCTTCAGAAGCCGTGAGGGCATGTCTGTGTTGCCAAAGCAGCTCTAATTCCTGGCTGTGAAACCAGATGATGCAGATTGTCCCAATTCATCTGCTTGGGGCCAGGTCCTTCTGGGGGTACATCTGCTCCATGTCACTCCAAGCCCTGAGCCTCTGCTGGAACCCAGTGTGACACACCTGTGGACCTAAAAACATCATAATTCTTTTGTGTTTGTGGGGTCTTTTCAGCTCAAAGGCTCTGAAATAACGAGGGCTGCGCTGCGCCTGCCACGCTCGCATTGCTATAAGCCAGCACCATTGCATGCTACGGGGTGCCATGAGGCATGCAGGAGGCTGGAGGTTGCTCCACTCAGGTAGCACTGGAGAAGACAGGAGGGTAGCAGGAGTCAGACCGGCTGCAGTCTTGTTCCCTCTGCCAACAGGAAGCTGTTACTGCTATTTGGCAACCATGTCCTGGTTGTCCAGGAATGAGCTGGCAGGGTCACCCAAAGCAGAGCCAGGGAGCAAGCCAGCAGGTTAAGGAACGCAGCTGAGGGGGATCCAGTGCTCGTCTCTTTTCCTGGCTCTCTTTTATTTAGTAGTGCAGACATATCTTCAAGTCACATCGTTGTTGCTAAACTCCACGGTGCCAGGGAACATCCCCAGGTGTGGAAGTGTGGCTGCTCCAACATATTTAAGTTGTTAAGTTCAAAGTGTTAAGTTTCTAATAGCTTTTAAGTTTGCAATTCCTTTTAAAGTTGCAAAATAATTAACTATATATGTGTGCATGTATATAGGTACATAATTACAAAGAGTTTATAGATACGTGCATATACATGCACACATCTGCACCGTTGTTGTTATCGTGGGTAGGTAAGCATCTGAGTAAGCACTTACCAAGCAGACTGTAGAATACCCAATTGGCAAGCACGTGACCTACCAAAATGCTTGAATGTCTTCCAGGTTCTTTTAGATCACATGCAAAGAAAAACATAAAGCAGCTCTGTGCGCTGAAAGGAACAACAGATTTTGTTACTTACTATACGTTGAGTACTGACAGTGTGCTCACCTCTGAAAACCTCCAAGAATCTTACCAATGAAGGGCTGCAATCAGATCCCAACACACTATATGGGAAATGAGTCACAGGGCTAAGCAGCATTAAGACACCATCTTGAATGTAATTGCTTTTTAATCTGAGGAGTACTAAGCATCATTATCTCTTGTCTTCTGTGTTTCTTTGTTAGTATTCACCTGTTCTTCGCAGTTTGTTTCTCTGACGCAATTTTCTGAGCAGTAACTAAGACTTCAAAATGAGTGCACGCTTTAGAAACAAAGTAAGCAAATGGCGTATTCGTACAGATTTCATTTGCCTTTAAATATGCGGAATTGTTCAACATGGTCTTTTTACAGATCAGCATGGGGTACGTCTCCTGTTTATTTTGGTTTATTAATTAGTCTCATACGTTATTCCGGAAATCAAGATACACAGTCATCTGATTTTTGATGTCAGACAAAGTCTGAAAAAAACCTCAGATATTTCCTTAGTTCATTTCTCTTAATTTAAATGAAATGTAATTTAAATAGCATCTGAAATAAAGGTATGCAATTGGCTGGGTGTAGGTCATGATTCATAAGCCTTTCATAAACAGCAGGGAAATAACAGCTATTCCGACTGCTATTGCATATATTTTTGGCTTTAAAAACCCATCTACCATGTCAGTTAATAGAAACTATTTGAGCCAAAAATAACTGTCACTTTTTCATTTTTAATTACTGCATCTGTTATCCCATTTAATCTTGGTATAATAAGACAATGGGACATTACCAAAAATAACCCCACAAATTATTTCCAGGCTCATGAAGGAACTGCCAGTGCATGGCAAGAACGCAGGCCCACAGAAGGGCTTGCAGCGGTAAACAGTGCTTTTTCGTGTGCATTAAGGTTTCTAGCGAATTACCAGAGGCTTCTCCGACTACACACGCCTTGCTGGCACCCCTAATGTGAGGCAGTCACCGGCACTCTCTGTCCCGCGAGGGCAGGTGGCAGAGGAGCTGGTGCTGTGCCTGGGCAGGTTACGATGGCAGGCCCCCGGCGCTGGCACCCTCCGCTAACCAGAGGCACTAACGGCACCGACGGGATTGCCCGGCCCTTGCGCGGCTCTCCAGCACGTAACGGTTGCCTTTTTGGAAGGGGTCGTATCCTGAAGCGCAAAAGGCCCGCTCAGATGATGCTGCGTTGCATGTGCATGGAGATGGGCTGGAAAGGCTGATGGTCTGGCAGGCACTGCCAAGAGTCCAACCGCTCCCAGAGTCCAACCAGCCACTGACCACAAAAAGGTGCCGGCAACGGTCCTCCTTCTCCGATCTTCTGTGGGAGAGCCCCAGGAGAACTGGCAGAGACGGAGAGAGAAACGCAAACCCTTGGTTTTGGGTTGGCATCACAGCCACATCTAGCAGCCCGTGGAAAGGCAACGCTGAAATGCTATAGGTGAAAGCACAGCATAAACATGCCTCACCACAAGCAGGCAGACTGTATACGGTGTCCTGTCTGTGGTCGAGATGGTGGGGAAAACAAGTGGCGTAGTTTTAGCACAGGGCTAGGCTGGAGAGAGAAGAATTCACAACAAAAAGCATCAGTTCAGCA
>NW_010548290.1:34842-42469 GCF_000687285.1 Phaethon lepturus
ATTTCTCTACAATGCTGCTATTGAAGCTCTTTCTGTTCAAGGAAAATTTAGGAAACCTTTTCCTTTGGTTTTCAGCACATGAAGACACAGCAGAGTACAGGGGAAGGGTAATAGCTGTCTTTCCTGGTAACTTGAAATGTATTTTGACAGAGCAACTAGCAAGAGTATTGTAAAATTTTCTAAGCACAGTTTAGATTATCAGTAGTTGCTGGGTCCTCCTTGGGTTTTTATGTCATTTTAAATGAAAAAATTCCTAGAATAATTTATGGCACTTTTTGTTTTCATCTGCCTTGGGGTTTTTTTAAGTTAATAAAATCAACCTGCATATCTTGGTAATTGTGCTTACAGAAAGCTAGGCAATAGATTCAGTTTTCTAGCTTAATATTGTAAGATTGCTGTCTTCAATTGCTCATTATCCATCCTAAGTGTTTTCTTTTTGCTGGAAACTTCAAATAAGTTCACAGATTTATCTGCACATATCAAATATATAAGATAAAATGTTTATTCTCCCTCCTGTTAGGATAATAAACTCTGTGGGGAACGCTGGAAGCTGGTTTTTGAGATGCAGCAGAGCAGAAGCAATGTGGGGGGGGAGAAAAAGCAAAACATCGAGAGCAAGGCGAGCGCGAGAGACTGAGCTTCCATCAAATAATTGGCTCCCAGGAGCAAAACAAACAAACAAACAAACAAACAAACAAACCACACACAAAAAAACCCACCAAAAACCAGAACCCTCTTGCTGACAATTTTAGTGCTAAAAGCTTTGAGAGAGTTGTGCCTTCATATAGTCTTGATGTAGGTCCCTGTGTGCTGAAGCCAGATGAATTATATGGCCATATTCTTCACACGAGCAACACAGCTATATCTCTTGCCAAGTAGTGAAATGTAATAAGTTGATGTTGGATTTGAGTGGGCTGCTGTAAGGTGGCAACATCACAAGAAAATAAAACATCCAGTAGCAACCAAGGCTAGTATGTCTGACCCAATCTTGTTTTTACAAATGTTCTCCAAAAATTCTTGTCTTGATTTACAGCAATTTGAAAGCTGCATTTTCTATTCATCAAATGAAATTATCAGAAGGAAACTACTTCAGATAAATACATCACTTGAAATGCTGATGAGTGCATTTCTGGCATTCAGGGAGCATTTCAATCAGCAGTGAAAAATATACCCCTTTTGGGTATATTACAGGAGAGATTACAAAACTCCTCTACCATTTCACACCAAGAAGACAACTAATATATACTGGATCATCTTTGAGAGTATCGGAAATGTTATGGACTGGAGATTAACTGGAAAAAATGTATTTAATAAATGCTAGAGGCTGTGTCTTTTTCAACATAGCATCTTTAAAAAAATGAAGATGCATTATGGAAACAAGATGCTCAAAAAACTCATTAGTTTTGAGCTAAATTGATCACCTGCTACATCATACAGTAGATGACTAGAACTACACCATGGCCCACGTCCTGGCTCCCTGGAAGCCTAGGGAAGCTATGCAATTTGTTCAGTGAACCAGGAAAACCCTCATTTTCTTGTTCAGGCAAAGCTGTGACAGGGCTGGAGACCAGCACCTACAGCATCGCTGGGGCAGGGGCTGGTGGCCCTGGGCTGGGGAGAAATGGGGTCCTGGGCCATGAGCAGGGTGTGGGGAGGCCCCAGCGGAGCAGGCAAGGACATGGGTGCCCTCAGGACTGTGATGCATACTCAAAGTCCCTGCCTGTCACCACAAGATTATAAAAACAGGGTAGAAAACATGACCTGCCTTTACCACATAGTAAGCAGTGCCCGCCCTTACTTGCAGGACATGAGGAAGCACAGAGGATTATAGAGGGTTTTGCAGCGATGCTACCAGGCTACCTCTATTTTCCTTCACTAGGTGATCACTTTCGAAGTTACTACATTTCATTGATGCATCTTCACAATTCTGTTCCTGCCTAAGTCCGCGCTTCCGCATGTCCCGCTGTTTCCTTTCTTCCTTACGGCTGGACTATTTGATCCTTTACTCTGACAGTTCAAACTAGAGGGTCCTTTGTAGCATCCGAGTTGAAAGCATGCCTGCTAACACAAAAAGGCTTTGCCAGGCTTTATCCATCCCTGCAAGTTGTTATTTTTTCTTCTTTGCTTGCTAGTCTATTTAAGAAGGATTTTTCATCTGTTGCTTTTCCAGAGCTGCGTAACAGTTACTAACACTACCCCGTTTCCTACCTGGAGAAACAAGAAGACTTGAAAGCCACGAGCTGCTTCTGTGGCCTTTGGGGGGAGACCAGAGAGCCCAGGCAGATGGGTCCTTCTGCTACAAGACAGTTTCTCACGACATTGACGATGGCTCTGGGAGAAGCCAAAGCTTAGAAAAGAGAAGCATTAATAAACAGCAGAGAAAGCAGGGAATTCTTGATGTAATGAAATCACTGATTTCATTAACAGGTATTTTTCTTGGTGACATTTCCCACATGTTGCCAATGTGAAATAAATTAGAATAGATTTTTTTTTAAAAACTAAATAATGGTCTGAGGCATAAGAAATTAATTTTTACTTTAAAATGATTAAAGAAATCCTTCTGCACTCAAAAGCTCAAATACCCATTAAAACAGTAAACTCCTGTTGTATCCTTACCAAGGACCTACAGTATAAATATTCTGTTTACTTAAAGGTTGGCATTTATTTTGCCAGGAGCAGGGCTATGGAGGACATAAGTATATCGCCTATTACCATGTCTGTCGTAGTGGAACAACACTGAATAGTGCAAACATTAGACACATATGGTATATATGCAATAGGACAAGGGTAATGTTGTTAAACTAAAAGAGGGCAGATTTAGACTAGATCTAAGGAAGAAATTTTTCACAATGAGGTTGGTGAAACACTCGTCCAGGTTGCCCAGAGAGGTGGTAGATGCCCCATCCCTGGCAACCTTCAGGTTGGACAGGGCTCTGAGCAACCTGATCTAGTTGCAGATGTCCCTGCTCATTGCAGGGGGGTTGGACTAGGTGACCTTTAAAGGTCCCTTCCAACCCAAACTATTCTATGATTCTGCGATTCTATGATTCTATTATTCTATTTTCTGGTCTTTTCACTTCATCAGATTCTACATGCATTTTGTCACAAATGAATAACACTTGCTAGACTGGGTGAGTCCAGAAATATAGATGTCTTACTTTCTGCATTATGATTTTTTCCACCTGCAATTTTCCTTTGCTTTCTTTTTTTTTTTTTTATGAGTTTGACTGAATGCCATTTTGGCTCGTGGCTGTGAAAGTACAAGCGTGTTTTCCCTCCAAGCCAATGTCACCGCTCACCCAACCAGCCAGATTGACTGTAGTGAATCAGTGCCATCACACCACAAGTGTTTGCACAAATCACACTGTTCTCACCAGCAGTTAACAGCAAGAGAAAGATGAAAGGCAGCTTTGAAGTGTCTCATTATGGGCTGAGCTGATGGACAAAGTTTTTGACAAAATTTTTCATTTTCTCAGAAAATGATGATTGTTGAAACTTCAAACTTCTTTTTCATGACATCGCAGAGAAGTTCCACATATTACAAGGTGTGATAGCTCCAGTAAAAGAGCTGTATAATACTACTGTTAACATAAAATAATTTAAATGGTGGTGGTATGAGATTTAAATCAGGTTTTAGAGACAGCCAGACTACAGTGCCCTTGGACTGAATGACTCCACCTGAGTGCGAAGACACATCTTCCTGGTCATCTGGTCATTACATATTTTAACAAAAGATTGCTTTCAGAGTTTAGGTAGAAGAGAAGGAAATTAAAGGCAATAAAATGAGAGGTGGAACAGCAATACAAGGAAAGGACTGACTATCAAAATGCTGATTGTCAGTCCATGCAAGTGTATCAATATGAGTCCAATTGTTGATTTTTCAGGCCAGTAGGTCAAATCAAGTTAAATTATTCCACCTTGTTGCGTGTCCCAGAACTAAATCCAAAGATAATTTTACAATTCCTTGGACAGATCCCATAGACAGTTTTTTGAATTTGTTCTAACACAAGACACTTACTAAAAGGTCTATGAAATCTTCACATTCTGTACAAACATGCTTAAAGGAACTCTTTTCTTCTGCAGAAACATGCTTGTAGTCTCAGATTCCCACTGACTTGTCCAAACAGTACTCGTAAAAATAAAATTCAGCAAAACTTGGAACTAGTCAATCATGGGATGAAAACTTTGGCAGCCAGTAGCTACTCAGGTTGTCACTGAAAGCCCCAAGTGGCCCAAACACCTGTGGGTCTTTGGGAGAAAATTCACCATAGGGACCAGAACGCAGTAATCGGGGTGACCCTCTTCTTCTCTTGTACACCCAGAGGCAGCCAAATATTTGTACAAATATGCACTGCGTGCAGTGACACAGGGAAACGTACAAAATGGAGCACACCCAGGCTTTGAAAGCGTTAAGTGAAGAGGGTGAAACATCAGGACTGCATGGGAAAGGGGAGGGGGGTGGCAGCTTAGTGCGCTCTGCAAGATCTGCAATGCCAGAATACTGGAGCCAGCTCAGAAACTGGTTTTTAGAAGAACCTGGTAAACCTGAGAGGTGCCAGTGACAAATGACATCCTTTTAGGACAAAACACCCAGCTTCAAGTCACCAATTCAAACACTAAGTGATCTGCTTTAAAGCATTTGTAGTAAAATGAGCTCTTAGGAGGAGATGCTGAGCAAGTAGGGAAGGAATATGAGGGAATGGCAGGAGCACATGTTTCTGTCAAACACAAAGGCGTAAATAGCTTCTGTCTGTTATGGTAGTCTTGAGTTGAGTGATTAAACCCATGTTAAAAATTATGATTTCTAAATGGATGGCTCTACAGTCCTGCTGCTGCTGCATGCACGTAAACAAGACCGAGTATCAACAGCAGCAGGAGTAAGTTTGCTTCCCTGGTCTTTTTAATGGAAGATCTTCACTAGAATAGTAACAAATGGCCTGATGGTATATTCAGCCTTCCTTCTCCCATATTACTTAGAAATCTGATGCCACCCTTCAATTTGTTTATGTTTTATAGGATGACATTTAGCCTTTGGCTCTAACTGGAAGAGATACACTTCACTACAGATCAAAGAAAAGCTGGTTTCAGAGTGCTTATTTTAGATTTTCAACCACAGGCTCAACTAGAGCAAATCAAGAGTGGGAGGAGTGGCTTTTAGCTGGCCTTGTAGTAGGTATCTCAGCCAAAGCATTCAGCTAAATATCAAAATCAGATTATGCATACCACCACTAGAATTAAGGCAGCCAGACGTTCACGATGACCCAGACAGTCTTAGAAATAATGTATGTATATTTGAAAACACTTTCAAAAATACAGAATTTGCTGCAGTTCACTTAAACAAGGGAAACTAGCTTGCTGGCCAAAGCCGATCTGATTTCTTAGGTTTGCAGGAGAGAGATCATCATTCCCACATGCAGGTTGCCCTTTGGGATATCTCTCTCCTCTTTTCCATCCAACTCTTACAGTAAAATGCCACTTTCAAACTTTATAACAATCCAGAAATGCACTCACTGGCCCAAGTGTCCTGAATGCCCTCAAGGAGGGATCGCCCCATACCAGAGCCCACTAAGACCAGCTTTCCATCTCCTTCCCCAGTTTGGGACCCCAAAGACAGAGAGCATGAAAGCCCCGTAACTGTGCTGTAGACTCACACAAGGTATTGACACATTTTCCCAAAACAAAGGATATCTATGCAAGTAGATGTTCTTCCTGACCTATTTCTCCTGTCAGTTTACAGTCTATCATCATATTTTCAAGCCAGTGCCCGGGGCCATGGCTGCGTTATTCCCGTCTCAGCCAGCGGAGAACACGAGTCAGCCTTTAGAAACGAAGCAGCTCAAGTGCCAACATCAACACAGACTTATTTCATTAGTCTGTATAAGCTGTCTGATGCTATTTAAAGCTCACTTTGGCAAGACCTACGGACAACGGGCACACTGGCAAGGGGAGGTAGTTTAAAAACATGGCTTCTCTGCTATCCCTCATTCACCCAGCCATCCTGCTCCAGGAAAGTCCCTGCATCGCTCCCCTGTCACCATGTGGCAAAGCCAATGCACTCCTCAAAGCACTGGGATGAAGGCCAGGAGGGACGTTCAGTCCTGGCACAGCCTTTTCACATGCTGTCCCTGTGGCCCGGGGAGAGGACAATCCCATCCCAGCCAGGACCTCGCCGGAGATACCCCCAGGGCAGGAGCCCCAGTACAGGAGCAATGGGTCGCACCTCCTGCACCTTGAGGGGGAACGGGGATGCTCAGCAGGTAAACCCTCATTAGCAAGAATATTAAAATGAAAATCAAACTCTTCTTCCATCCTTATTGCAAGGATTAGGAAATGGAGACACAAAATCAGGTCCCTCTGATACAGCTCCCCACTTTATTCACACATTCTCGTCAAACCCGATTCTATCTTCCTCCACTTCAAGCTTTTAAAAATAGCTCTGGGAATGTGGCTTTTAAGTATTGTAGAGATGATGACATGACACAATACAGGGCACTTTTTTCACTGTTTTGGGGATGATTAAAATAGAAGATCCAAAGTGCTACTTACTATAATTTTAATCTCCCACAGAAAGACTATTTGTCTCTCTTCCCCCAAAGTAAATTACAGGCTTTGTTACTAAAATAGTGAATCAATTTGTAGACATATCAGAGTCATTGATAACTTTGCAACCTTCTAACCCAGTTAGGCCTAATTAGTGTATATATATAGGCTCCTAGTTACTAGGCAGCATTTATATGTGAATTCATATTTCTTGCAAGTCTTTGTTATTTTATATGAGGAATACAATTTTTAGAGTTATCCAAGTCTTCCTTTGGGATCCTGATGCTATAAGCAAATTCTTTATTATTTTGGGGAAGGTGTGCTCTGTAGAAAAAGAATACTTTGGCAAATTTTTGGCATACACTATTGTAAAAAGAAGTTATAGTTTTGAAAGAGAAATAAAGATGAATATACAATATTTTTTTAATTATAGAACATAGAGTTTCTCTTTGCACTATGATAGGTACTAGATTTAAGGATCACATAAGAACTTGTGATAAAATAGATAAATTAGAATTAGACATGGTTTGAGCCAGATACAGCAATGTCTTGTGAATCCTTACAGGCAAGCCTTCAGCAAATCCATTCTGATGGATGATTATAACATCAACGGTGAAACTCTAGGATTTTGTTGATCACTAAGCATGCCATCATCAGCTTCAGTTACAATAATTTGTCTCTGGTCAGATGGATCAAAATCTGAGTGATTTTAGCTATGAAAAATGTGCATGCCTTTAACTGCTATAGAGAGTCTATTCAAAGCTGCATGGTTTGAATAAGGCTATACTCTTTTGTTTTAAATCCCATGGGATCAGAAAGTTCTTTCTCCCTGAGCTACATAGTCATAATCATTTGTGAGAGATGGATATACTGAGAAGAGCTTCCAATCCGTCGATACATTTAATGTATCTAATAAACACAAGGAGAAAAGAGAAAGTTAAATTATCCTTTAAGATTAGTTTCAAGGAACCTGGTATCTATTAAACAATTTATTTAAAAATAAAACCAAGACAAACCAAAGCTTTTGGAAACCAGTTAAGTCAGTCTTGTCAGTTCAACAAAGCCAAATGCCGGGTCCTGCACTTGG
>NW_010548291.1:0-26132 GCF_000687285.1 Phaethon lepturus
CCTGGACTTTAGTAAAGCCTTTGACACCGCCCCCCACAGCATTCTCGTGGAGAAACTGGCTGCTCGTGGCTTAGACTGTTGCAGTCTTCGCTGGGTAAAGAATTGGCTGGACAGCCAAGCCCAGAGAATTGTGGTGACTGGGGTTCAATCCAGTTGGTGCCCGATCACAAGCGGTCTTCCCCAGGGCTCACTTTTGGGGCCGGTCTTGTTTAATATCTTTATCGGTGATCTGGATGATGGGATCGAGTGCTCCCTCAGTAAGTTTGCAGTCAGTACCAAATTGGGTGGGAGTATTGATCTGCTGTAGGGCAGGAAGGCTCTGCAGAGGGAGCAGGAAGGGTGGATCAACGGGCTGAGGTCAACTGCATGAGGTTTAACAAGGCGAACTGTCAGGTCCTGCACTTGCGTCACAACAATCCCATGCAATGCTGCAGGCTTGGGGAGGAATGACTGGAGAGCTGCTCGGCGGAAAAGGACCTGCGGATGCAGGTTGAGAGCTGGCTGAACATGAGCCATCAGTGTGCCCAGATGGCCAAGAAGTCCAACAGCATCCTGGCCTGTATCAGCACTAGTGTGGCTAGCAGGAGTAGGGACATGATCGTGCCCAAGTACTGGGCACTGATGAGGCCACACCTCGAATCCTGTGTTCAGTGTTGGGCCCTTCATTACAGGAAGGATGTTGAGGTGCTGGTGTGTGTCCAGAGAAGGGCAACGAAGCTGATGAGGGTTCTGGAGCACAAGTCTTACGAGGAGTGACTGAGGGATCTGGGGTTGTTCAGTCTGGAGGAGGCTGAGGGGAGACCTCGTCACTCTCTACAACTACCTGAAAGTGGTTGTGGCGAGGGGGGGGTTGGTCTCTTCTCCCAAGTAATTAACGGTATAACGAGAGGAAATGGCCTCAAGTTGTGCCAGGGGAGGTTTACATTGGGTATTAGGAAATATTTCTTTACAGAGAGAGTGGTCAAGCATTGTAACAAGCTGCCCAGGGCAGTGGTAGAGTCACTGTCACTGAAAGTGTTCAAAACACGTGTGGACGTTGCACTTCAGGACATGTTTTAGTGGGCATGGTGGTGTCAGGTTAAAAGTTGGACTTGATGATCTTAAACATCTTTTCCAACCTTAATGATTCTGTGAAAAAAAAAAAAGAGGGTTGGAGGCTGATTGATCTTCTAGAGGAGGGGCTTGGAAAACACAGATTGTCACCAAAGTTTTTCCAGTATACCACATCTCTTCATCTGCCTAATGTGCCCAGTAAAAAGTGATGCTTTCTGCTTTGCATTGCCAGCACAACAGAAACTATGGACTTTGTATTTACTAGAGTAATGCAAATAAACAGAATCTTAAAAGTCTGTTTTAACTTTTTAAGATGTCCAGCAATCTCAAAAGAGCCAAATATCCCAACAACTTAAATCATCATTTGTCTCCCGGAATAATGTGCAGTAGTTTTCAACAAGAAAGTCTGCAAAATTCTCTCTAATCTTTTTTTTAAGGAGCTGCTCTTTTCTACCTGCTTCCATTTTAATGTGTCCTCAATATCAGTTATTTTTTCTTCAGCTCTAAGAGGCAAATAACTAGGATGAACAATAGCTCTTCCCTTCACAAACAAAAATATGATATTGCTGGTGGAAGAAAGCACAGAATATTGCCACAGAAATAAAATCTCAGCAAGTGTTTTCATTTGTCAAATTTTCTCAGCAAGAAGGTCCTCAGTAAAGAAAATATAATCTATAAAAGCAACATCAATTATCACAGAGTGTAGGCACTAGGCTGCATTTGTTCCTAATTTTTGCATATCAGAAAATTATAATTACACACTCAGTCAAACGGGGGAGCGGCAAATTCATAGAAATAGCAAGAATCCCAATCTCTTGCTGGGCTTTATGGAAGTCTGTGAAATTCTGCAAACTTGTAAACCTCCAACCTGAAACAATCCATACCACTGACTCAAGTAGCGATGTTTCAGGAAAACATGAGGAAATAAGATGCCTTGTTAACTGTGCATTAGTTCTTCACAAAGATAAGTCCTTCATGACCTTTCATCCTCTAATTCGTTTGCACTCTGAAGAATGCACTTATCTTTGTCCTGGCCTTGAGCCTTTCAGTGCAAACATTGTTACTGATGCTGCTTTCAGGCTGCATGCATTCATTCACCTAAAGCAAGTATATCAACCAGGACTGTGAAATAAAAAACAAAATGTGAGTAAAAGGCATGTTTTCAATCCTAGATATCTCTAATTAGCTGCCTAAGGCCATATTCCTGATCTCATTTCTAGGAAAATTAATTAGTAGGATGGCCAAATCCATGATTCAAACAGTTGTGCACAGAGTATGTGGATGCAACTTAACATTCTAAAATGCTACTACTATACTACATGGAGTCATGCTGAACAATGGGGATTTATTTGGAGTTCTTCAGTTCCCATTGTGGTAAACCAGTAATATTCTATTTCAACAAAGAATAAATGAAGTAAAAGAAAAGGAGGAAGAAGGCTGATGGCAAGGATCCGACTGAAAAGAAGACAACAGAAAGAGATGAGACTAAGAGTGGAAATAGCAAGAATTGGGCACTTGTTTATATAAATTCACGGAAATTGCTAAAAAATAAAAAGAAGCCTAAACAGAAAGCAAGGGAAAAATACTAAATACCTAGGTGGAAATCTACGAAAAATCTTAGGAAATCTCAGCAGGTCAGAAGATTTTGAGCATTTCTTCCTTAAAAATAAGCTACAAAATCAGTGACATTATGCCCTACTAGTCCTTTCAGGGCATATCTTCATTCCCCCCTTCTTTCGTTAAATTTGTCTTTGTGATGCTGAGCTCAACTCCTTTATTAAAATACACACACATGACTTCTGAAGTTCCATCAAGCAAATGCTGGAAGCCAGTACAAAGTAGTTTAAAAAAATCTACAATAGATGTCTGAGACCATGAAAAGCAATTTGTAATTGTTCCAAACATCCATTCATTGATACTGGAGGTGCAGGCTACTATTGAAATACTAAGACTTATAGGATGCATCATACGTTGAAATATTCCAATGGCATTGTCTCCAGGAAAGCTTCTAGAAATGAGCAGTATGCTCGCCACTTTCCTCGACTGTGGTAACCTACTTCACACTGACCTTCAGATCCAATTAATTTGCAGCTAATGGAATGCTATGTTCAAAGGAATTCTGAGTATTACTTGAAATTCCCAAATGACACTGCTAGCCAACTATCTAGGAAGGGCTGATAAGCAGCACAAGGACAGGGCCTACTGGTGGCACATAATTCAGTTTTGCTTTCTAACGTATGCTGCTTGTATTTTGCACACATTATATTTTAAGTTTGTTAAAAGAGTTGTGGATTTTTTTTTTCGTTTTGTAACAAAGGCCTCTGTGATACGTCTTAATGTAAAACAGTCTCATGAAATTGCACTGGCTTGACCCTGAATTGACCTTGAACATCTTAATGGCTCCAGATTTAACCCTTCCTCTGAGTTTGCCCCACTGCTGAGGGTCAGCTTTGAGGCTGGAGTCCATTGCAAGGCAGCAAGTAGACTTCCTCAAGAGTTACTCTTAGGGGAAACTTGGTGTTACAGATACTTCCTTCAGCTGCATGGTTTGGGCCAGGTTCTCAGTTTAGTTACCTCACTTTATGGCTAAGGTCTCAAGGTAAAGATGGAAGTGTCCTTTTTTCTGGCTGCGGCTGTCAGCTCGGGCTCCCTAAGGGGGATGTGTAATGTGTCACAGAATAACTGAGGGAGATCTCCCAGTGTGCACCAAACAATTTAATCTATGGGATTTAAGTCATAAGGAATAAATGAGAATTACAGTTGAAGTGTAGCTGGGCATCAGGGCTGGGCCTGTGTGCACACCCTACACACTTGGTCACTAATTCCCTGGGTGGGCGAGGACTTCCATAGCCAGCCTCTGCATAAATGAGACAGCCTGAGATGAGACAAATCTGAGTCAATGGACTGCACTGAGACAACGGGATTGACTAACTCCTAGCCAACTTCACAGGGGAGCATTTGACTAAGTGCAAAGGAGCTCTCCAGGAGGGGATTTTGGACAGTCCTGGAGATTCCCCCAAGGAATTCCTGTTGTGTGTGGACCAATCAACACTTAAATGTCCTGATTAGCATCATAGATGGAGCCTCTGCAGTCCCAGCATCAAGCCCAGGCAGCTGCTGCTGCAGAATTGACCAAACTGTACCTAGATAAGATTACTAGATAATTACAAAGATACTTGTAATTAGTCAGTAAAAACTATTCCTGCGGAGTCATGGGTGAATGGTACACAGACCATTCCTTTTTTATGTAGCTAAACTAAGGGGTATTTTGTGCCTACTTTAAGGTAATAAATAGCAATGGATCCTATGTTCACTGTAGTGGTCACATAGAATGACAAGGCAGCTGCATTATCAGAATTCACCAGAACAGGTTTGGGGAGTCTAACTGGATCCCGTTGGAGACACCATTGCAGAGACCTTCATGACCAACATGACCAACTCTGTCACCACCTGGAAAGTGACTGACTGTCCTGCTTGTGAGGTTAGATTCCCCCTCATAAGCATTAACCTATTAAAAAGATAAATAGTTTTGGGGGTTTTGTTTGCCGAGTATCCACTGCAAAGACTGTGGTGCATGGGCTCCTGCTACACTTCAGCTACGTGTTTCCATCTCCCCAGGACAAGATCCTCTCTTTCAGCAGCAGATGGGAACAAATCGTCTCTTTAGACAAGGAAGCAGCTATGGAGTTTCACTGCAGAGGTAAAATAAATCTCTGCCATAACATTAGAGAAAGTAAAGTAAAAAGATATCCATGGAAACCACTGTTCCCTGCACAGAGTTGTCTCCCACACTCTGGTGCTCAGAAAGATCTTCCTAAGCCACACTGTCCATATACAGGAGACATGTAGCATCTCTGACAGGTCCAGTATTAACCATTCACCTTTTTCTATTGGTGAAAAGGAAGAGGTGTTTTATCTTCTAGTGTGAGATTTACCCGAAGGAATATTTCTACTGAATCGTAAGCATTACAATTCTGTAGCTGCATATTTTAAACCTGGTTCCTAAGTATTCAAGTCATTATAAATCCACTGACTTCAGCAGAGCTGTGCAGAGTTATGCCAGCTATGAATCTAGCTGTTCTCTGTTTAAGTACTTTCCAAGCATTAAAATCCTTTTAAAAGTCAGTCATCCAGGTGATGTTTGCCTGCACATAAATCAAGACATGAAAGGTTGTATGCAGGCATGGGGGTAAGAGGGGAACAAGGGGGAAGAGAAAGGAATACTTCCCTTTTTAATATTCTAGCTAGGTTTTTTCCTCCAGTGTGTCCTGTCTTCAGCCCGCTTTGTTCTACACACCCAGAGCTACCCATTCCGTAACACTCTCACTATCGTTAAAGGTTCGTCAGGATTTATAGCATACACCCTTAAGGTTGTATTAATTGTATATTACTTCATGAAATGGGAGCTTTGCAGCCTGGGGTACTTATATGATGAACAGCCTTTGATAAGCCCTGGTAGAGACACAATTTTGAACCATCCCTCTATAGTCTTTCTAATGAAGTGACTGGTTTAATTTTTATTTTTATTTTTCTAAAATAGATTGTCAATGAAAGGTATTAGACTTTAAAATATCCGCTTTCCACACTCAGGTTTTGAAAAAAATTAGAACTGCATACCCTTATAAATCAGTGTTCTCCTGAATCTTCTCTGAAGTGTTTATTGTCAAGTGATCACTGAATTGTGTTTTCTTGCTTCTTTGGTTTACACCTCAAAATAAGAACTTGTTTTGTTTTCACTGTTAATCCCAGGATCAAGGTGGCACCATCAGAGCCTAAAATGTTTCTTTTTTGAAGAATTAACTCTGCTTAAAAGCATATGCAGAATCGTTACTATTTTTCCAGGTGTCACAGAGCTCATGACAGTTTTCAACACGAAATACTCTTAAATGGAAATTTTATACAAGATCTGTGCTAAATTGACTGACACTGTTAATAGTGTTAACAGTGGGTCATGTACTAGCACCTTAGTTACCTTTAGCCTGTGTCTGAGCTGATCATACACTTCCCAATGAAGATAAAGGGACAGGTTTTAGGTCCTAGCTCAGACTAACATTGAAGTGATATTTCTGATGTGGTTTAAAGGATTGACACAGCATTTTTAGCAGTACAAGTAATTGATAAGCAGCAAAACACTCTTGGGTGGTCGCACAAGTCAGGGACCATGGCAGCCAGGGTCAGCAGAGAGCCCAGAGTGCTGGGCAAGTCCATAGGAATGAGGCAGATCCAAGGTCCAGCTAAGAAACCAAGTCCATGGGCCAGGATCAGGTTGGAATCAGAGCAGCGTGTTGCCCCTCACAGTCACAGTGGCATAGATCAGGCAAGGACCAAGGATGAGGACCTGAGTTGAAGTCAAGCCCTGAGCAGAACTGGAAATCCCCACACGCTTCTCCCAGCTTTGTCCCACAGCTCTCACCACAGTAGTCTGGTCCAAGGCCACCGTGGCTGCACTGAGCACAGGCAGACTGTCCCCTAGGTTGGGTATAACGTTTCTGTCCTGGGTTTGTACAGTGTGCTCCTGGTCCATGACCATGTCTCCTAAGATCTGAGGTATCAGCAACAGGAGAGAGGAAACCACTCCTTCCCAAAATGCCCAGAGGCCAACAGACCATATAACTCTTAGTTAAGGTCTCTACACACAGCACAAGTTTTGTGCTAGTCCTCTATCAAGAGGAGATCCAATACTAATGCTTCTTAACTAACTTCAACACTTTTAATGACTGATTTATTTGCCAGTAAAATATCAACGGGTTTACTGATTTTATATTAAAAAGAAAAAGGGTTATCTTAGGACTGTTGTTATTATCATCTCAAAAATAGGAATGCAGCTCTACAGCAGCTCATGGCAGCTGAGGTGCATCTGATTTAGATGGTGTCAAAACTGAAGGACTGCTCAGACTAATGAAACAGTTAGGTGTTGTGATATAGTTATCACAAAATAAACTGATCAAAAAATAAGACAACTTAACAAAAGACACGTGGAAGAAGAAAAAGCGAAAAGAAAGCCATAAAACTGAGCCACTGAATACTGTTGTCCTGGTTTCAGCCAGGATAGAGCTGGTTTTCTTCACAGAAGCTAGTGTGAGACTATGTTTTGAATTTGGGATGAAAAAATGTTGATAACGTGCTGATGTTTTAGGTTGTTGCTAAGCAGTCAAGGACTGTCCAGCTTTTCACGCTGGCCTGCTAGCAAGAAGGTGGGGGTGCACGGGAAGCTGGGAGGGGACACAGCCAGGACATCTGACCCAGGCTGGCCAAAGGGGTATTCCATACCTTATGACATCATGCTCCATATATAAAAGCTGGGGCAAAGAATAAGGAAGGGGTGGAGGGACGTTCGGAGTGATGGTGTTTGTCTTCCCAGGTCACCATTATGCGTGATGGAGCCCTGCTTCCCTGGAGATGGCTGAACCCCTGCCTGCTGATGCAGTGAATGAATTCCTTGTTTTGCTCTGCTTGCATCTGTGGCTTTTGGTTTATCTATTAAACTGTCTTTACCTCGAACCATGAGTTTCCTCACTTTTACTCTTCTGATTCTCTCCCCCATCCCCACTGTGGGGGAACGAGCAAGCGGCTTCATAGTGCTTAGTTGCTGGCTGGGGTTAAACCACAACAACTGATCAGCTACAGTCAATCAAAATGGCTTTAACTGGGAATAAATATTTGCTCCATATCACATTAATCTGGTGTATAGGACTTTTATTGATAATGAAAGAATAAGTGAGATTTTTCCGTTATTCTTTGCTTTTCATTTTATTTATCCATCATAAATTGGCTACTGAGACCATGAATCTCTTGCCTGATAGCAATACTTTTCAGTAGATAGTCTTCTGAGATCATATTTAGTGAAATACCATACACAAATGCTACAGAGAAGACAAAAAAGATAGGAATAATTTTTTAGTCTAGGGAGGAACAGCACTGTGCTCAAGAAAAGCATTTAGTTAGAAGCTACATATTTCCTTGTTGAGTTTGCAACCCTAAAATTGCACCTATAGGTTCGTGGCTGAAAGTTCACAGAGCCTTGAAACAAATTTCAAGTTGAATTTCCCTGGCTTCGTCTCTCCTGCACCTTATAAATGAGTATAAGAACATGAGGAACACAAGGAAAGGTGAAGGAAGAATTATTAAAGTATTTTTGTTTTAGAGACATTTATATCACAAATGAAGACTTTTGCTTTTTCTCAGTTATACTTTTAACCTGCTTCTTAAAAACCTGACATGCTAAAGGAGAGCTAGATAAAGGAAAAAATCTCTGAGGTTTCAGATTTATCTTGCAGAGAACTTAGTCAACCAAAACCACAGAGGAATAAAATCACAGCCCTTAGCTACATGCCCTTGATATTGATTCACCTCACGGGAATCTGCAGTGAACTCCTCCGTTCCTCAGCAGCATTGGCCATGCCAAGCGCTTTTGTGACAGCTGGCTCTTAAAGCTTTAGTTTCAGGAATCTTTTGAATGTATGAATAGATCAGTCTTGTTTTTATAAAATGGCATTGCTAACTGTGATAGCTGTCGAGAAAAGCTTCAAAATGTGACCCAAGTGAATCCTAAAGTGTTCAGAATCTAATGACAAATAAAAGAGCCTGGCATCTTTATTAGATTTCATCGTTCCCCAACATTTGGGCTCAGCAATATCATAACCATAAAAATAGCACTTACAGAGCTTATGTAAAAAGAAGGTAGATTATTATATGAAAAGGTGAAAACGTTCCTAGGTTCAGCTCCTACCTCAGCCACTTGCATATCCTTGACCATGTCCCTTATACATGCTCTTAGTTGGGTAGCTGATCCAATTCTATCAAGATGAGTCGAACACAGGGACAGCAGGGTGTTGCCTGAAACCATAAGCTGCTTTGCCCCAGAACACATTCCTGTTGGCGTGAATGACCTTCTTGATGTTTATGACAGTCTCAAGGCTCTTGCACTAGTTTGTGAATCACATATCAGGAACAGTATTCATTGTCCATGCAGTTTATCAAATACAACCTTTGGTGTCCTTGGTGCTCTTCTCAAAGATATAGTTTTTATTCTGCTGAGTATGACTCGCCACTAAGAATGGCAGACTTCACATTTAAAATGCCATCTTCCTTTCCCCACTCTTATTCACATTCAATAGTAAACCTAATGGCCAAGGACTGTTTTTTATTGCATCTTTAAGATGTGCAATGAAGCCTGGAGTGTGATAAGCACCTTTAAGTGTTTTTGTGAAACAACATACGATTAATGCCAAGTATAGAGCCACTCTGCCCCTCAGAAAATAGCATTGCCTCCATATAAAAATTTGTACTTTAGTTTTGTCTCTGCATCTCCCAGATACATCTGGAAACCTGAAATTTCCACACCAACATGTTGGGAGAAACTGTTCTCAGAAAATTTTCTGATCAGGATTGTACCCAACAAAGGTTTGAGCAGCTCATACATACCTAGAAGTGCACATGAAGTTGATAATGCTCCTCCAAACCTATAACTCTCATATTACTAGTCATAAAATCATAATAACCCTACTTTAAATTCTGGGAGAGTCTCCACCCAGAATAATACTTGCTGGTCTCAAAGGAGTTCTGAGAGCCATAATTATTGCAATTGTCCCTGGGCTCTGTCTCACGAAGCAGGAGCGCCACAGTCTCGATTTCTTGGTCAACAGCACCATCTACCTCTAATAACCAAACACTGGAGCAGACGATGCTTCGTTAGTGTTCCCTTGTGCTGCTTGTTTCTTTCTGCAAACCTATTAACAGTTATGTTACCGCAAGGTCTCCTCTGTATGTAAACCAAGGTTTGGAAACCTAGAGCCAAGGTTTTCAATTTCTATAGCTCATAAAGCACCCTGAAATGGCCAGCACAGTACAGTTATCCGAGTCGTTACTGGGAAATTGGCAGCACTAATCAGGCACTGCAAAACCACGGGTTTGTCCCAGTATGTGCTAGATGGAAAGCAAGGACAAGTACTGTATTGTAAAGATTATCTTTTTTTGAGGCAGAAGACATAAATATGTAACTTGTTCATTCGTTGGACTTTTTACAGAATACACCTGTTTACAGCAATGAGCAAAGAACATTCCCCCTGGCAAAACTATCAGGTTGATCTTTAGGATCATGCTCCAAATGATGTTCCCAAAAAAAAACAGTGGTGAGATTGCAGTGCCATAACCACAGTAATAAAAAAATGCAGCAGTATCTCTGGGTGGGGTTGATAGCTGGACTAAGGCTAGCAGGGGCCTGGGATACTAGGTGGACTGTCAGTGTGTGCTGCAGCCTGGGATCACCACATGGCCCATGCTGTTAGAAGAAATGCAGTCGAGCCATGCTACATGCTCGGCTACACCAGAGCTCCCTCCATAGGCTGGCATGGGAACCAGTATAAAGAATAATTTCTTGACGCGATTAGCTGAGAAGTGGTACAAAACACGCACAGAGAGTACAGAAAATAAATATTGCAGACATAGTATATCCATAGTATCTCCAAAGCAGCAGTGGTCATATGATGTTTAAATGCGTGTTGTACAGAATCCTCCTCATTTTGTGCTATTATGTCCTTACAGAGCACTTTGCAGGGTTGGAAGAACAAGAGTTCTGGTTTTTTGCCTTATTAACTTTTTCTCTAAATGGTGGAGATTCTGGAGGAAGCCACAGCTCCTTTGGTTTCCTCCATCACTTCAGGGAGAACACACATGAAAACCATGTCCTGAATCAATGGCAAGATCCCACAGCATCAGTGAACGTTGGCCCATTGAAATGGAAAGATGAGAAAGCCTGAATGTGTGAGTACATTTAGCAGAGGCCTGAACCTTTGCCCAAAATTCAGTGCAGTGTCTGTAAATAAACTAACACATAAAAGTTGAACTCATCAATCTTATTAACAGTCACTTATTCATACTACTCAACCATCTAGATTGCAGTCATGGCTTAGCGACATGATGCATGAAGTATGACAGAAAATACACACTTATCCCTTGCCTTCTGTTTAGTCTTTAGACATTACCGCACTTTCTAGCCAGCAGAAAGAGTAAATGGAAAATGAGCACAGCCAAAATCTCTTCATGTTGACACTCATGTTCACAGGCACGACAAGATCGTGAGTCCTGTCTAAGCTCTGAACTACTGTAGCCCTTCTGTAAGTCTACTCTTAGAAGCAGAAAGAGGTTTCTTAACCTCAAAATTCAAATTAAACTAAAAAGAATCACAGTCAACCTTTCTTAAATAAACACAATTCAAATGGGACAAAAAGCAACTAAAAGGGTTGGTAGAAAACTGTCCCCTCTCCCCTTCGTCCCCTGTGATACTGTAGGGTGAGACCTTCTTTCCAGGGCCACCATCAGCACTGTGGCTTAGGTTCCTACCAACTTGGGTTGCACCAACCCTGCACCATCCCTCCAAGCACCTAGGAAAAGTCATTTGTTCCTTCTTTTCTCAAGCCTGGTTTTGCATCTGCTCCTGAGCCTTTTCTGGAAAGCACAGGTAATTAAGTACCCAAATATTCTTATTTTTTAAAAATATTATTAAAAAATATAAAAAATGTTAAGTGCTTAAGGTCATTTTTGAAAAGCAGACTTTACAATATAGATTAGCATAAAATAGATGATTATGACACAGTGAAGCGCAATGTCGGAACGCCTTTAAAATATTGGACTTTGCTGTGTAACCGGGAACACTCAGCACCTTGCAAGACTGAACTGCGTTTGTTCAAAAATGTTCCTTAGTTCATAGGGCAGTCTGTCAGCACCCACAGGTCAAATGTCACCCACATATTTTAGAAAGCTAAGTATTATTTTTTTCTTGGTGACAGAAAGGACTTAATATGTCCTCTTCAGTTTCCTCAAAGAATGTGGTCCAGCCCTTTTCCTTCACCATGATTATTGCATATCCCTGGGAAAATTGATTAAATATTTTATACTTCAGTCCATTCAACACCCTGAATGCTTAAGCTACTTAAAATGAGCATGGAGGCCTTGTCTGTATGAGGGAGCTGAGGAAACCCTAACTTACGTACTTCACCTTTGATTCCCACCTCAAGTTCTCCTTTATAATCAACACAACCTTACTGAATTCAGCTCCCTCCCTCTCCCATTGCTATGTCCTTGCACTTCATGTAATTTCCTGATTACCAGCCCCAACTGAGAGGTGCAAATGATGGCCTCAATACTTTTGTCATGAGAGGATTTGTTCAGAGGAGACCCGCAGGAGGGGAGACCTTCTGCAGCTACCTGTTGCCTCCTACATGGAGAGGTCAGGGTAAGACACAGTCTCCTTCCCCCAGCTACTTGTTTCTGTGGTGCTGAAGCACATTTTCTGTTGTGGGTACCCACTCTCTCCTTGATCGCAACCAACTTCATCCAGTTTCCACCGTGCTCCCTGGAGAACCCAGACCTGGGAGCACCATTTCCTGCTATATAGAAGAAAATACCTCAAAAAAAACCCAAAAAAAACCCCAAACCTGAAGGTGAATGTGTTCATAATTTAAGGTCCTCATGCACTATAGCAAGGGGATAATTATTACTATTACTATTCCTGTTATTCCTACTATTCCTATTATTCCTATTATTACTATTACACAGCTGCCAAAAGATATTGCAGGACATTTAACATGGCAAAACATTTATTGTAATGAACTGCATACAGCATTCCCAATAAAACATAAGGGGAAGAAGAAAGCTAACAAGCATGCAGAGACCGGGGAAGAGGCCGCACTGGTTTGGGAGTTACTTGTTTAAATTCCCAGCCACTGAGAGATGGCGTTTGGAGGTGGTGAGAGCAGCGATTATTGATTCAGCACCGCCACGTGCTCAGCAGTGGCAGGCAGGAATGGAGATGCCCGATTCCCCCACCGGACCCCATGAAATACGGTTCTTCCTTTCCCTGCAAAAGGGTTTTATTAAAGCTGTCGGCCAGCTTTAAAATAATGACAGGTGTTACACAAATCAGCAGCCTTGGTTCCTCACTTAGCAATATGCCAGAGACTGGTCTAATAGCACAAACTAAAATACATTAAAAAAAAAAAAAAAAAAAGAAATAACACAACAGGACATAAACGTCAAGCACTGTGGGGAAAAAAAAAACCCTGATCTGCTGTTGTTATTAAGGCACTGGGAGACATATGGCAGCAATTTTAATGTAATAGATATAAATACTATGGATATTTTCATTTACAACACCCTGAGCTGGACATGCGATTTACCTCATCCTTGTAAGGTATTTCACCCCGAAGTCTGTAACTAATTAGGAAAATTATGACAATTATAGTCAGATTCTAACAGAGTCCAGGAAAAATTACAAAATCTTTTCACTGAGAGGAGGAGACAAACTGCAGAGATTTTTCACCACAAGTCTGCAGTCTGAAAAATTCTCAGCCAGCTACTCTGCCGTACTGCTCTTACCTTTACAGGCTGCTTTCACTGTTAAGTCTGGACAGTTTTAGCACCAATAAATAATGACTGATAAAAAACCAAGTCACATGGAGTCCTGAGAAGACTGACGAGTAGCTAAAACCAGCACTGAGAAATGGCTGAGGCTTGGCTGAGATGTCTGTATAGTGCACAGCGTGGGGCATCACGGCACCCTGGACTCCACGGCACAACCTGTCAGAACTAAGCTGCTCATCAGCATCCGTGAAGCATATTCTCACTATAACCACAGGATTTCCATGGTATTATTCATACACTTTGAAGCCAGCATATTCTTTAATGCCTTGGTGAATTAGGGCTTCAGTGCAGTGACACAAGTAACTCTGGTCTGTGAACGGTACAAAAGCAGATACACAGAGTCCTATCCAGCGATTTCCAGCATGCAGAGCACATGGTACGAGCTGTAAAAACCCATCCGTTCCCTCACCGAGCTCTTATGTCGTGATGCATCAAAGGGAACAGAGGAACAGAGAAAATCAAGGAGAAATAGCAGAGCATGCACAAGGCAGAGTGGCACAGCCTACCACAGGGCTTTCCATTAGCAGTAGCCCCACGCTCTGTTTCAAAGCCTTTGCACGTGCCCAGACATACCAGGTTGCTCAGCCAGCGGCTTGGCTTGGCCTCTGGGTGCAGCTACAGGAGGTGGTGCAGCACTGTCCAAAATCCACCTGCGCAAGGCCCAAGACGGCGAGCAGAGATACCACCGGCACCACCTTGGAAGGGACACCAGAAAAGGCAGCACCATCCCAGGCAGTAGATAAAAGAGATATCTACAGTCCAAAGCTTTATTCGTCCTCTTAAATCACTTTTTTTTATGCTGAAGAAATAACACTGCCAGAAGTAGGAGGTGCCGCTCAGCCAACAATATGGTGCTCCTAAGGCGAAGTCCTCAAACATCAGCTTACTGTCTTCATTTGAACACATTTACATGAGTCCAAGAGAAGCTTCCTACCTTGCACAAAGCTATTTTCCCGCACAAACTTCCTCCATCAGAAAATGGGGTTTAGTGCCTCCTGTGCCTCATCTTGCACGGCTTTAGCTAAAAGATTTACATGTCCTATTCTCCAGTTAAAGAACTTTTAACAGTAGTAATAGTAGCTGCAGTAAATGAGTCTGTCTTCCAATTCAGAATAGCCATTCTTACCTGTTTAAAGTGTGTCAGTGAAACACAGCTGCTGAAAGGTTCTTTCAAAACTATCCAAATCAGCTGCCCCGTAAAGGAGATGAACCCTACTGAAGCGCAAAACTTCACCTCCAAAAGTCACATGTGTGTAGAGGGAAGCCCCCTGGGTTTACTCAACCAAATGCTATATTCTGTCTTGAACCACATATCATTGTGAGGCATTAAAGGAAAGTATGCTCTGCACTAAAAATCCCATAAGTAACCTTGGAATGGGACTTACAGAAGTTACTTGGTGTGATAGAGGGGCGGGGAGCACATAAAACTTTGGGGCACAGCATCCAGTCCCCCTAACTTGGTAGGGCAAGCTGGGACCCTGGAGCTTATTTTGGTTTCTTAGCATTGCTAAGGCAAGTCTGTTCTAAAAACTTAATGCAGACATCCTGAAAAAAAATATCAAAAACACATTAAATATAGAAAAGCTGTTAGTGCTGTTAAGTTTTTCTTTAACACACTATGAGAGACTGAAATTGTTATCGCTAAGAAGATGCGGCATAATTCACTCACCATTTACATCTGAGAGGCTGTTGATGTCTTGAAACTCCTGTGGCTGTCCACAAAGAGAGCCACCACAGTCAGGAGCAGCAGTCACTGAAAAACTCCATGGATTTTCTTTAAGGCAACTTGTAAATTCTATGTCTATCCCTGAGGGATCACTGCTGGTTCCAGTATTGCTCAATTGAGTTTATTAAATGAGTTGGTTGATAGGGTAGAGTGCATTCACTTCAAATTCACCGATGATTCTTAAGTGGGGAGAGACGTTGATGTGCTGGCAGGTTTGGCCACCATTCAGAGAGATCTCAACAGCATGGAAAAATGGGCCAATATGAATCTCCTGAAATTCAATCAAGGCAAAGAGAGGGCAAACTCCTGCCCCAGGGGTGGAATAATCTCAGTACGGGCTGAGGGCCCACCAGCTAGAAAGAAGCTTGGCAGAGAAGGATCTGGGGGTTCTGGGGGACACCAAGTTGAACATGAGTCAGACATGTGTCCTTGCAGTAAACGTGGCCAATGGTGTCTTGGGCTGCACTGGAAGGAGCGTTGCCAGCAGGTGGAGGGAGGTGATCCTTCCCTTCTACTCAGCACTGGTGAGGCTACGCCTGGAGCACCGTGTCCAGGTCTAGGCTCCACAGTACAGGAGAGACATGGGCATACTAGAAAGGGTCCAGTGAAGGGCCACAAATATTATTAAGGGGCAGGAGCATCTGTCATATGACATCTGACAGGCTGAGAGAGCTGCCACCGTACAACCTGGAGAAGGGAAGACTTCAGCTGTCCGATAGAGAAGACTAAACCAGACATTTCTGAGATGTGTGCAGCAAGAGCATAAGAGGCAATGGACACAAGGAGTAACAGAGGAAATTTTGCTTAGATAGGGCTAACATGTCAAAAAAAATTCCATCATACTGACAAGCTTTATTAGATATGTCCACAGGATCAAAGTCTATGCTGACAGTCACAAAGCGTTTCTAAAACTCTTGCCCAAGTTTTTTTTATAATTTGTTCTTACATGTCTTTTAAAAATATGACTCAATGGATCTGATTTTATAAAAGAAGAGCATGAAGATGGAATTGATTTTTTTAGAAACAATTCTTCCTAATGTTCTGAATAATCTTCCTTTATGACCACGGTAAGAATCTGTTCAATACTTATCCAGGCGCAATGCTTATCTAGGAAATTTTTGTCTCAACTTTGTAATGGAAGGGGTAGATTTGGATATTAACTCAAAACTGAAAAACCTCACAGCTGAAGCAGATTAATAGATCCAAATGCAGCAATCTCTGCTTTACCACTTTGACTTTGACCTAGATGTCCCTTAAACACCACCCTTCTTTGTTATACATTGAGGTATACCCCAGCCTGTTTCTATCTGAGGTGAGTCTTGCAACGTGACCAAAATAAGCCTGCATTTTGGCGAATGATGATATGAGGTACTCAGTAGTAAAATTAGATCATACACCATACTAAGTGAGGAAGAGCAGATGAATAACTGGAATGCAAACACAATGACATTTTTAAGAACAGAGAAGAGTGTGTTTGCCATAATTTTTCACTTTCTTCTCACATGAATTTTCAGTATTTTAGATACATTTGTATGCTAAAAAAAAAAAATATCAAACTTAAGAAATAACCCAGGATTCTTCCTTTGACATTTTAGGAATAAGAGGACAGTCACTATCACTTGTGGACAGCCCCTCCTGTCCTTTAATATACAGCAGTGTGAATAAGGGAGAACATGCAAAACGTGAGTTTTACACTTACAAGCAAATTACATTGAAAAGGAAAGGGTTTTCCCCACTTAAAATTGTGTTAAAATTGTGTTTTAAAATTGGGCTCTTAATTTATGTTTCCTTTGTTTTTCTCAAGCAAGACACTCGGAAACATAGACTGTATTAGCACTAACCACTCCATTCCTCAACAGAATCAGAAGCTTTTAAAATTAAAATAAAAAAAACAATGTGAACATAGAGTTAAACTGGTTAAAAGTAGGCATGGTTACACGCATGGTCATACTGAGTTAAATTTGTTCTGATTTAACACTCTGGTTTTGCACAGTCTTTACTTAAAACCAGTGAAAATATGTAGTTATGAATATTTCAGTTTAATTTTGGCTTGTCAGGTGACAAATTGCCTGAAGAAGCCACAAGTCGCCACTCAAAAGACAAAGACTCAAACAGACTCCACAAAGGCGACTCCCTGAATGTGGCCCAGCTCTCATTATCGGTGCTCTCCGTGTTTCTCTCCCTTCAAAGCTAAGCATACCAATCAGCTTTAATGGTTGGAAAGAATTATTCAGCCTGTTTGATAAAACTGCCTTCAAGCCACATATAGGCTGTGACAAAGTTTTCCAATTAAACAGTTTCATTAAGCAGCAGAGCACACCTTTCTAAATCCCAAAGCTGCCAGCTCAGGGCCTGATCCCCCTCCCAGTGAACTCCAGAGGAGCAGGATCCCTGTATTTACATTTCTCCCTGTTTGGGAGATTTTAGGAATCAATAAGCAAAAGTTATTCTAAGTCTCAAAAAACATGCATTCTCTTTGGGATTCTCTGGGCAAATTACTTATTGATTTTTCTCAGCACATACTGCTGATTTTCATAGGTCTCAGGTTGTTTGTTTTTTTTCTGGCATCTTGTCATGTAATCATAAAAATTTTACTCTGATAATATGGATATAACCCGAATTTATAACATGTTTGAGTCAATATAAACTTAGGCTGTGTCCAAACACCAAGGTTATAAGGTTAGTGCAGCTGGAGAGTACCTGTCATTGCTGGATGCATGTCAATCACTTCAGGAGAAGAGCCCAGATGGAGACACAAACCAGCCGGGACGAACACAGCCCCAGTGTAAAGGCAGGCATGGGAGGGAGGAAGGCGAGCCTCCTGCTAGTCGCCTCATGAAGGTCTTTGAATATGAGAGGCTCAAGCCCTCTGCCTCTCTCAAGCCCCACCTCGGGCTGTGCCGTGATCCCCATGCGGTGCCGTAATTCCCACCTGCCTTCCCACACCTGCCATTTGCTCCCCTGGGCGAGCCTTAACTCCAGCCCACCCGCCTAGAAGCCTTTGCTGATGAAGGAGGTGTGGTTTAGCCCCCTCATTAATTAAGTTCCCACTACTCTCATATCTCTTCATTTTCTCTGTATATGGCCAGAACCAGAAGCACTGGAACACCATAGAGAAGTGTCCACCTACAACCTTCTGACCTCAACTGAAGCTGAAAGGATTCAAAAACCCCCACCTTTTGAGAAAGTTGACTCCTACTAAAATGTCATGCTCATTCTTGCAGAGGTGAAAGACCAAAATTCCTGCGGTGTTGAGTCAGGAAAACCCCAGGGACACCTGGATGCAGCTCATGGGCAATTCCCCACCCCTTCATGAGCAAACTCTCTGGAACCAGTTAACAGGTCATCACTCTCAGTTGCGCTCTCTGCCTGTCTCAAACACATCTATAGACCGGTTTGCGAGAATTTTCACCCCAATTGACAAATGGTCATTCTGTATTCAAAAAACATGTTCTGTGTCTCCCATCTGGTCCTTTGACAAAGCCCAAGGAAAGATGTTAGAAAGACTGTCATCAGGCAATTGTACATGAAATAATTTAGTGAAAATGAGGGTTGCAATCTAGAAACCTTGAGCACGCTAATTAACCTTTCAGGAGAGAGTATCCTCTTCTCTGTATTTTTAAAATAAATGGGAATGGCACACAGGTCAATGGCAATCTCCCCAGTAGGCAGGTAAGTCTGCGTGACTGAGGGAGAATTTTAAGGCTGCAAGCAAGTATATGTAACAGGTTGAAAGAAAACATGTCTTCCCACGTCTGCCAGTGCTCAGCATGAATAAGGAGAATAGGATCAGGTTTATCAATGTTGCATCTTTCCATCACATTTTTCCAAGTTGTGCAAAATGCCTATTTTAATTTTCCTTAATTCTCTCAAGAAGAAAATCTACCAAGTCTTTGCCAGCAAGGAAAGTTCATGTTTAAGGAGATTTTTTTCACCTTCCTCATCTAGGTGGAGAGAAAAAGGATTTTTCTTTCAGTAATAACATCTTTGAGTGGCCCTCCAGCAATTGTGTGTCCAATCTCTGCAGATTGCTTTATCTAGAGAGAGCCTGTCACACGGGGAGAGCTAATGTATCAGACAGAAACAAGCTGCAGCGACCCACACACGCATATAAATAATAGAGAATATGAGATGTTTGTGTGAGCACAGAGATTTCTGGAGGGCACTTTAATATTTTGTTTACGTCTAAAAGTAAACACAGTTCCTTAAACAGCTGCCTCATGATCCCCAGCTGTTCATAAATATAAAAAGAAAGTGACATTTGCTTCAAAACAGCTAGTAAATTATATATCTAGAACAAAAATCTAGCGACTCTGCTTGGATCTGTACCGCAGTGAAAACTTCAGCCGGCGTACAGAACCGCGTTGCGCATCGGCGGAAAACGCGCTCGCTTCCCCGCCAACAGCCGGCCTGGAGCTTAAGGTGGGAAGAGGTCAGACTTTTCTTCACCGAAGCCTCCCCACAGCCAAGCCCTGTGACATGGCGGCGTTGCTCCTGAGGTGAGGTCTTGCCCCGCACCCTGCAGAGCAGCGAGCCATGGCTGGCCATCCCGCTCCCCGGGGCACTGCAGAGCCGAAGCCAGCGCTCCCAGAGCGGGCTGGGAGGAAGGCGCTGACCCCCACCACACCTTGCTATGGCTGTCCTGTCTCCAAATGCCTCAGCAAAATGCCACCCAGCACCCCACACTACCTGCTGTTAGGAGGCCCTTCACTGGGGTCCCGTGGACCCTTCTAGTCCCCTGAAGCCCCCTTTGACCTCTCCCAGCCCCCCGCCCCAGCCACACGCTGTCAGGGATCTGTTTCACCATTATGGCAAGTTTAAATTTTACCTCGGCTGCTGATAAGACTTGAATTACTACTTCTGGTTTTGGGGGGTTGGAGGGGTTAAATGATACTCACTGATCTGGAGGGAACCTAGTTTATGGGTTTGCTTTTCATTCCTTGGTCCTACATGTATGAGCTTAGGAAGGGCTTACACACCTAAACACTGTCTGTTTTTTTCCAGCGACAGCAATTGTTATAAAAAAAGATATAAACCTTGCCTGACCTTACTTTGATGATCTTAAAACAAACTCATTTTGAGTGGGCTGACTTGTCAAGCTATCTAGATCATTCCCCAGCCTCCTCATTATTTACCACTTCATCAGGCCCCTGTCATCTCCACGCTTTACCTGCAATGAGTTTGCACTGCTTCTAGATAAAAATATTGAATAGTTTCTGCCTACTCCTAATCCATGCAGACCCCGGGGGGCGGGGGGAAGAAAAAAAAAAATATCTGACGGTTATTCTACGGTAAATCCATCTTCAGCTGTGTCAGACAGTTTTTAATCCCATTAATGTGAACTTCCCTGATATGATATCACTGATTCTTTTATGGAATGTAATGCAAACTAGGTTAAATGCCTTACAAAAATCTACTGGACTAAGTATATCAAGCTCACCACTTCCTTTACTGCCTAAATTCGTAATTTCATCATGATTAAACAAGTCTTGCTTGGCAAGAGCTTATTTCCATAAACCATGCTCTCTGGTGTTCATTCTATTCCCATCCTCTCATTCTGTATTAATTGAATACCATATTAGATCCACAACTGATGTCATGCTAACCAAGCTGGAAATACTCAGATGGCACGTGGACTTTGATGTGGAGGATTGTTCTTTTTAAATATTTAAACATGTTGCCATTTCTGAATCACTTTTAGACATTTTATCGTCTTCATCTACCACTGGGCCTCTAACACTGCAAAGGTTTCTTCTTCCAAAGCTATATAAGAAAATCATTCTGGCAGGCGTGTTTCTTTCTCAGTATTTTTAGATTCCATTACGTATTGCCAGCTAATTTCTCTTTTGTCCCTTTTTGAGTTGCCTTTTTTTCTTTTTATTTCTAAATTTTTCCTTCACTTCTCCACTGAACTAGAATGGACTTTACGACAGAAGTGGTTCTTTTTTTTTCTTCCCCCCTCACCCTGATTGCTGGATTGTGGCACTTCGGTGGGAAGGCCCTCCAAGCTCCAAACTCCATTCACATTTTACTCTTTCAAATGTTCCTTTCATCTGATTTTTATCTTTTAACTTCTTTCACTTTAAGAAATTTACTGCAAAGTGGAGATTGGAGAAGCAAAGTTCCTCCCACTGTATGACAATATCAGGTTCAAGACCACCTAAGGAACCTGAATGAATATGCACAAGTCTAAGGGGCCTGATGAGATGCACCCCAGAGTCCAGAGAGAATTGGCTGACGGAGTTGTCAAGCCACTTGCCATGATATTGGAAAAGTCCTGGCAGTCAGGTGAAGTCCCTGGAGACTGGAAAAAGGGAAACATTGCACCCATTTTTAAAAAAGGTAGCAAGGAGGACTCTGGGAACTACCAACCTGTCAGGCTCACCTCTGAGCCTGGGAAGGTCACGGAACAGATCCTCCTAGAAGCTGTGCTAAGGCACATAGAGGGCAGGGAGGTGATTCAAGACAGCCAGCACGGCTTCACCAAAGGCAAGTTCTGCCTGGCCAACTGAGTAGCCTTCTAGGATGGAGTGACCACATCAGTGGACAAGGGAAGAGCTATGGATGTCGTCTATCTGGACTTCTGTAAGGCCTTTGACATGGTCACCTACAACAACTTTCTTTCTAAATTGGAGAGAGATGAGTTTGATGGGTGAACTGTTTGGTGGATGAGGGATTGGTTGGATGGTTGCATCCAGAGGGTAGTGGTCAATGGCTCAATGTCCAGATGGAGATCAGTGACGAGTGGTGCCCCTCGGGGGTATGTACTGGGACCAGCACTCTAATATCTTCATCAACATAGACAGTGGGATTGAGGGCACCCTCAGCAAGTTTGCAGATGACATCAAGCTGAGTGGTACAGTCGCCGCCTGAGGGACAGGATGCCATCCAGAGGGACCTGGACAAGCTTGAGGAATGGGCCTGTGTGAACCTCATGAAGTTCAACAAGGCCAAGTGCAGGATCCTGCACCTGGGTCAGGGCAACTCCCAGTATCAGCACAGGCTGGGGGATGAAGGGATGGAGAGCAGCCCTGCCCAGAAGGGGATGGATGGATGAAAAGCTGGACATGAGCCAGCAATGTGTTCTCGCAGCCCAGAAGCCAACCATGTCCTAGGCTGCCCCCAAAGCCGTTTGGCCAGCAGGGCGAGGCAGGGGATTCTGCCCCTCTGCCCCACTCTGGGGAGACCCCCCTGCAGGGCTGCGTCCAGCTCTGGAGCCCTCAGCACAGGAGAGACATGGACCTGCTGGAGCGGGGCCAGAGGAGGCCCCAGCAATGCTCCGAGGGCTGGAACAGCTCTGCTGGGAGGACAGGCTGAGAGAGCTGGGGGGGCTCAGCCTGGAGCAGAGAAGGCTCCGGGGAGACTTTACTGCAGCTGCCAGGACTTAAAGGGGACCTATAGGAAAGACGGGGACAGACTTTTTAGCAGGGCCTGTAGCGATAGGACAAGGGGTAATGGTTTTAACCTGGAAGAGGATGGATTCAGACTAGATCTAAGGAATAAATTTTTCACCATGAGGGTGTTGAAACCCTGGCCCAGGTTGCCCAGAGAGGTGGTAGATACCACATCCCAGGTCAGGCTGGACGGGGCTCTGAGCAACCTGATCGAGTTGAAGATATCCCTGTTCATTGTAGGGGGGTTGGACTAGATGGCCTTGAAAGGTCCCTTTCCACTCAAACTATTCTATGATTCTATGAAATTTACCTTTTTGAAACATTAAGTACATATGGACTGCCTCCTGTCTACATCGACTACAATCTAGCCAGTCAGTGATCCTTAAGCAACCAACAACTTGCATTTCACAGGTTGATTTACCTTCATTCCTCATAAAAAGTTCCAAAATTGAGTTATGTTGTGGAAGGTACGACAGCTTTTGTGTTAGAAAATTATCACTGACACTTTAGAAGGCTGGAAGAGATAATCAACAGGTCATCCAGCTTAAAGACAACCTTTTTGCCACAGGATAATACTGCATCATTCTTCAGTGCATCATGTTCCTGTCTCTCAGAGACAGGAAATTGGGCTGGGTTGTCCAAAGGGATGAACCTGAAAACATAGTGATTTCTTACATTCCATGATTTGCAGATAGATCAGTTTTTATTCATGGCATGGTCATTATCTATTCAGGTAATCCAGAAGATAAATCACTAATACCTTAAAGGGGTGGAAAGGTGCTCTCACAGAAAGCAGGCATTTGCCTAAGAGAATTTTCTGTAATGTCAGGCTCCATGTGGTCTCTTATTACACTTCTCATCTTTAACCACAGTCTTGGACATGCACAGGGTTCCTGCCCTAAGCTTGACTGCTGTCAGTTCCTGAAGCCTTTGGAGGCACAGCACATCTATTCTCAGCACTATAGAGTTGGCACAAACTCTTGTCAATGCATTTCAGACAATGAGGCATGACCAGGGTTGAACTTAGAAAAGCTTGGCCCATTCTGCAGATCATCAGCACACCCCATTTTCCTAAATACATCATTTCAGCCCTAACCAAGCCATGCTAATGGCAAGCAGAAAGAAAGGAAAAAGCCTAAGTTAAGAACTCAGCATCCTGAAGTTCTCCCTGGAGTCCACTGTTCTTTCCTCAGCCCAGATGGGATCTATGTATCTTCATATTCTTAAATAAAAACAAAATCAATTATTCCTTGAGATAACATCTCATTAATTTGATATAAACTCCCAAACTCTTACTGCAGTTAACACATAAAGAGAGTCTACTGTCCCATCCTGCCTCTGACAGCAAAACTCTCAAGGAATCTCGGAGTGTTGTGATAGCTCCAAAGAACAAAGAGACTTTTTAAATAATAGGAAAATTGCAAGAAAAGTTGAATTTTTAAAAAATTTATTTGAAAGCAATTGAATGTTCTGATTTTCCTAGAACACACTACACTCAGCAATGCTTCCAGTATTGTATGTTAAATACTAAAAAGTGATGAATTCTGTGAAGTTCTGAAATGGCATTCATCCTAACTGTGTCATGGACTCCAGCAAAAACATTCGCATTAGGATGGGGGTTGTCTTCTTCTGGAAACTGGTGTTAGCACAGGGCGCATACTCCCAGAGTCAGGGGACAACTTGATGAATGTTTGCAAAACCTACCCGCATTCAGTAATTCCCATAAACACAATCTCCCGAGCACCTTGTTTATTTTATTATGAAACCTATTGTTGAGCACCTGGGTAAAAGGAGTTCACACGTATCTCTCCTCCACCTTCCTCTCTTCTGCTTATGATTCTGTAAGAACATCTGTGGCAGAGGGCAAGCCCACCTTCCACTAAGTTTGCTAAATTAGACTGATGTCGTGAAAATGGTTGTAAGCTTTTCCCCTTTTCTTCTTTATCTGTCGCTGCAGAGACAGCCTGTAAGAACAGATTTCATTTCTGAAGTTGGCCAGCAATAAGTTTTGTCCTGAACTATATTTATTTTTGTGTTTCCAAAAGTTTCCAGTCAGAGTATCAAGTTTAGTTCTTATCAGATAATTACACAGCACTTGCTTCCTGAGGCAATTTTAAATCAATCTCAGGAAAGGCAGTAACTATACACTGTAGATAATTATAGTCCATTAATGTACCTTAAGATTAGATTCAGAGATCACTAATCACACAAGGTCATAAATGTACTGCACCTTTCCGTGGTGGTGTCTGAATTTTGATATGTAGCCCTTTCGCAGAAAAAAAATATTTTCTAGGTTTTTTTTACTGAGCAAAATTATCAGAGGCAAATAGCAAACTAATTAAAAACATGCTAAATGATTGCCCTAAAAGTGATTTCAGTTCTAACCAGACAGTCACAGAAAAAAAATCAGAACATAAAGCAAGACTGTCATTTTAAAGATACTCTTGACAAAACATGTCATATTTTATATTTAAAATAGTGTCTAACCAAACGCCTTCCTTACTTCAGGAAAACAGCTCCTTTAATTGCTGTGAGAGACACGTGAAGCATGCTTGACAAGTATTTGGTTAAATGAAGAAGCTTCCTTGCAAGTCGCAATCTCTATGGCAAAATACCATTTTTGCTCAAAACATATAAAATCCGTTAAGACAATCAAAGCAAATCTATCTGAGGTCAGATTACCCCCAACTGAAACGCTACCTTCATTCTTTGATCCCATAGTGAATTGCACCTGGGATGTGCCATAACCACTGAATGTCTTTTGCCACGGTGGTTGGTTATCAGCAGTGACAGCCATGGGGGTTGTTGCTCTTCTTGTGGTGGTGGTGTTGTGTCAGTGTTAAGGTCCCAGGAACAGTAATGCCAGCAGACTCTTAGTCAGGAGATCCCATACTGCTGACTTGTCTGAAGAACAACCACAGCCAGATTTAGAGACAACAACTTGGACAGATTTACTGAACCCAAGTAAAGTTGCATGTTTCCTCTAGCGGCTTTTGACTGCAAAGGTAAACCACAAGTTTCTGGGAAAAAGGGAATGACATAAAACTCCAAAGGCTTCAACTAAGGCCACCATGCCCATTGCCAGGTCTTTACCCTCTTTCATATCATGACAAGATGGCTTATGTAAGACATTTCATTCTTATCTTTGTTTTATGGGAACCTTGTTGGAGATTTTCTCATTCCAGCCTTATCTAGATCCTCTTGCACCTGGTACAAGCTCTCCTGCCTCCCAGCCTGCTCAGGTTGCACACCAAGCACCAGCCATCACCCTCAGCTTGATACTTGCGACTTCAGCTTATGTAAACTTCGGTTTACCTTTCAGGTTTGCTAGTAGGGCCAACTTCCATCAATGCTTTTTCTGAGTAACACATATGGAGCAGTGGCTACAGTATCATGGGAGGGATGTCCATATCCCTGCCCTCAGAGGGAAACTAAACGTACCTCAGTGTGTGCGATTAGACATTTACCAGATCACTGTAAAAGGACATAGTTCCTCAATAACTTGGTGATTAAGTAGTTTTAGCTCTGCCTTGCAGCAG